>NC_134483.1:440275456-440487956 GCF_040206685.1 Ascaphus truei
GGGATGTCCCTCCTGTCCCCGCTTCCCCCTGTCACCGCGTGACAGCCCGCGGGGCAGGAGATGAGAGCGGGGATGTCCCTCAGGTCGCCGCTTACCTCAGATCCCGCTGCCTGCATGGAGGTGGTAGCGGGGGGTTTCTTCTCCCCACCGCTGTCCCTGGCGCTCCCGCTGCCTGCGCGGGAGGAGGGGGGGGAGCGGGTGGTGGTGCTGGTCGCGGCCTTTCCTCTGCTCCGACCCCACCCCCCGTCTGTGTAGAGTGAGAGAGTGTGTGTGTGTATGTATATATGGGAGAGAAAGTGTGTGTGTGTATATGGGTGTGTGTATGTGTGTGTAAGTGTGTGTAAGTGTGTGTAAGTGTGTGTGAGTGTGTGTGAGTGTGTGTGAGTGTCTGTGAGTGTCTGTGAGTGTCTAAGTGTGTGTAAGTGTGTGTGAGTGTCTGTGAGTGTGCGTGAGTGTGCGTAAGTGTGCGTAAGTGTGCATAAGTGTGCGTAAGTGTGCGTGGGAGTGTGTGTGAGTGTGTGTGCGTGTGCGTAAGTGTGTGTGAGTGTGTGTGCAGTGTGAGCAATGAGGAGTGTGTGTGCAGTGTACAGTGTGTGTGCAGTGTGTCAGTGTGTGCAGTGTGAGCAATGAGCAGTGTGTGTGCAGTGTGCAGTGTGTGTGCAGTGTGTGTGCAGTGTGCAGTGTGTGTGCAGTGTGTCCAATGAGCAGTGTGTGTGCAGTGTGCAGTGTGTGTGCAGTGTGTCAGTGTGTGCAGTGTGAGCAATGAGCAGTGTGTGTGCAGTGTGCAGTGTGTGTGCAGTGTGTCCAATGAGCAGTGTGTGTGCAGTGTGTCCAATGAGCAGTGTGTGTGCAGTGTGTCAGTGTGTGCAGTGTGTGCAGTGTGAGCAATGAGCAGTGTGTGTGCAGTGTGCAGTGTGTGTGCAGTGTGTCCAATGAGCAGTGTGTGTGCAGTGTGCAGTGTGTGTGCAGTGTGTCAGTGTGTGCAGTGTGAGCAATGAGCAGTGTGTGTGCAGTGTGCAGTGTGTGTGCAGTGTGTGTGCAGTGTGTCAGTGTGAGCAATGAGCAGTGTGTGTGCAGTGTGCAGTGTGTGTGCAGTGTGGCAGTGTGAGCAATGAGCAGTGTGTGTGCAGTGAGTGTGTGCAGTGTGTGCAAAAAAAAAATGAAAAAAAAAAATTTTTTTTAATTTTTTTTTTTTTTTTTTAAAAACGGGAGCCACGGGAAAACCGCGTTATAACCGAATCGCGGTATAACGAGGCGCGTTATAACGGGGTTTAGCTGTATATATATACACAGTGGTTGACAAATCACCAAAAAATCTACTCGCCACACAAAAAAATCTACTCGCCACCTAGTACCAAACGTGTGCTGCTTGGGCCAATATTTACTCGCCCGGGGGTTAAATCCACTCGCCCGGGGCGAGCAAATGTATAGGTTTGTCGAACACTGTATATATATATTGTTCGACAAACCTATACATTTGCACGCCCCGGGCGAGTGGATTTAACATCGTGGCGAGCACCTATTGGCCCAAGTAGCACACGTGTGGTACTAGGTGGTGAATAGATTTTTTTTGTTCGGCAAGTAGATTTTATTGTGATTTGTCGACCACTATATGTATATATATATATATATGTGTGTATATATATATACACCTGTATGTATCAATTGTAAGACCTGCTAAGGAACAGATGATTGTTATTATGTCCTGATGTGTAAAACCATAGAATTCAAAGAGGATGTACTTTCTTTTTCACACAACTGTATGCGTGCGTGTGTGTGTGTGTGTGTGTGTGTGTGTGTGTGTGTGTGTGTGTGTATATGTATATACACACACACACACACACACACACACACACACACACACACACACATACAGTGGTGTGAAAAAGAAAGTACACCCTCTTTGAATTCTATGGTTTTACACCTCAGGACATAATAACAATCATCTGTTCCTTAGCAGGTCTTACAATTAGGTAAATACAACCTCAGATGAACAACACATGACATATTACACTGTGTTATGATTAATTTAACAAAAATAAAGTCAAAATGTAGATGCTGTGTGTGAAAAACTAAGTACACCCTTACTGCTTCCATAGGAATTAAGATGCTAAGTAGCAGACAGGTGCTGCTAATCAAATGCCCTTGATTAATTGATCATCAGCAATTGTGACCACCTCTATAAAAGCCGAAGTTTTAGCAGTTTGCTGGTCTGAAGCATTCAGGTGTGTGTTTAACACAATGCCAAGGAGGAAAGACATCAGCAATGATCTTAGAGAAGCAATTGTTGCTGCCCATCAATCTGGGAAGGGTTATAAGGCCATTTCCAAACAATTTAAAGTCCATCATTCTACAGTGAGAAAGATTATTTAAAAGTGGAAAACATTCAAGACAGTTGCCAATCTTCCCTGGGGTGGACGTCCCAGCAAATTCAACCCAAGGTCAGACCGTGCAATGCTCAGAGAAATTGCAAAAATCCAAGAGTTACATTTCAGACTCTACAGGCCTCAGTTAGCATGTTAAATGTTAAAGTTCATGAGAGCACAATTAGAAAAAGACTGAACAAGTATGGTTTGTTTGGAAGGGTTGCCAGGAGAAAGCCTTTTCTCTCTAAAAAGAACATGGCAGCACAGCTTAGGTTTGCAAAGTTGCATCTGAACAAACCACAAGACTTCTAGAACAATGTCCTTTTGGACAGACAAGACTAAAGTGGAGATGTTTGGCCATAATAAACAGCGCCACGTTTGGCGAAAACCAAACACAGCATATCAGCACAAACACCTCAACCAACTGTCAACCACGGTGGTGGAGGGGTGATGATTTGGGTTTGTTTTGCAGCCACAGGACCTGGGAACCTTGCAGTCATTGAGTCGACCATGAACTCCTCTGAATACCAAAGTATTCTAGAGTCAAATGTGAGGCCATCTGTCCGACAGCTAAAGCTTAGCTGAAATTGGGTCATGCAACAGGACAATGATCCCAAGCACACCAGCAAATCTAAAACAGAATGGCTGAAAAAGAAAAGAATCAAGGTGTTGCAATGGCCCAGTCAAAGTCCAGACCTCAACCCGATTGAAATGCTGTGGCTGGACCTTAAGAGAGCTGTGCATAAACAAATGCCCGCAAACCTCAATGAACAGAAACAACGTTGTAAAGAAGAGTGGGCCAAAATTCCTCCACAACGATGTGAGAGACTGATAGTCATACAGAAAACGATTACTTCAAGTTATTGCTGCTAAAGGTGGTTCTACAAGCTATTGAATCAGCAGGTGTACTTAGTTTTTCACACATGGCTTCTCCATTTTGTCTTTATTTTTGTTAAATAAATCATGACACAGTGTAATATGTCATGTGTTGTTGTTCATCTGAGGTTGTATTTACCTAATTTTAAGACTTGCCAATTGAACAGATGATTGTTATTATGTCCTGATACGTAAAACCATAGAATTCAAAGAGGGTGTACTTTCTTTTTCACGTGTGTGTGTGTGTGTGTGTGTGTGTGTGTGTGTGTGTGTGTGTGTGTGTGTGTGTGTGTGTGTGTGTGTGTGTGTGTGTGTGTGTGTGTGTGTGTGTGTGTGTGTGTGTGTGTGTGTGTGTGTGTGTGTGTGTGTGTGTGTGTATTTATATATTTTGAGAAAATATCCAATCTTGGGAACACATTTGGATGAGGCTCCTTCCATTATATTTAGAAGAACGGAATGTCATAAAACCATCTTGGCTCCTACTAAATTACGATCTTTACCCAATACTGGGTTCACAAAACCATCAGGAAACTTTAGATGCAATAGAGGGAGATGTCTCACTTGTACTTTTTTGACAACACAAAAGAAATTTACATATTTTTCTAATGGTGAGACATTTGTGGTTAAAGGCTTTATTAATTGCCAAACCACTTTTGTAATATACCTTATTCATTGTGCTTGCGGCCTACAGTATGTAGGCCGCACCACACATCCCCTCTGCACTAGATTTTTAGAGCATAGGAGAAATGTCTTGAACGGTATAACTAACCATAGTTTGTCAAAACATTGTTTCCTTTGCCACAATATGAGAGTCATGGGTCTGGAACATATTCCCTCATCTGTTTTAGCAGGAGATAGGGTCAAGTTGCTCTCTCTTAGGGAAACCTACTGGATTTTCAGGCTTAATAGCCTGACACCCGGAGGTTTGAATGAGAATTTGGACACTAGTACCATTGTCTAGTGTCCAAGTTCTCCTTCCTAGTCTGCCTGCCCACTCTTTCCTTACCCCTTCCCCACCCCTTTTTATCCCTCCCCATTCCATATTGTTTAGATCATCAGACTCATTTTTTTGTCGTTTTGAGTTATTTATGTGTATGTGCACATTTTTATATATCTTTGTTTACTTTATTGTTTATATAGGAATACTTGTGTCCACGCATGTGATGGTTATATATGCACTACATGTGTGTATGCACTTTTTACATGAATGTACACACATTTTTATTTTATTTACCTTCCTCTATTTTTGAGTCTGTTTTCCTTACATGTCTATGCTTAATGTTGTTATACACATATATATATATATATCTCTCAATTTTTCCAGATTCACAATTTTTATTATAATTTATATTAAAAAAAAAAATGTTTAAGAATTTTTTAAATTTTTTATTATTATTTTTATTATTAATATTTAGTATTTATATATATTTTATTAATATAAGGATTTGGATTATATATATATATGTATCTATTTCATAGTTATTTTATATTTATTTTGTATTGTATGTATTGTATTGTATGTCTTTATTTATATAGCGCCATAAATGTACATAGCGCTTCACAGTAGTAATACATATCATATAAATAACAAATAATATAAATAACAGATCATGGGAATAAGTGCTTCAGACATACTGTAAAAGTAACAGTAAGGAAGGAGTCCCTGCTCCGAGGAGCTTACAATCTAATTGGTAGGTAGGGAGAACGTACAGAGACAGTAGGAGGGAATACTAGTAAGTGCGTCTGCAGGGGGCCAAGCTTTATGTGTCATGTGTCCATGATTATCCAGTGCTACTCATATGCTTCTTTAAGCAGATGTGTCTTAAGGTGAGTCTTAAAGGTTGATAGCGAGGGGGCTAGTCAGGTGTTGAGGGGAAGGGCATTCCAGAGGTGTGGGGCAGAAAGTGAGAAAGGTTTAAAGCGGGAGAGAGCTTTAGATACAAAGGGGGTAGAAAGAAGACATCCTTGAGAAGAACGCAAGAGTCGGGATGGTGCATAGCGAGAAATTAGGGCTGAGAAGTAAGGAGGGGCAAAAGAATGTAAAGCTTTAAAAGTGAGCAGGAGAATTGAGTGTGAGATACGTGATTTAATAGGAAGCCAGGAGAGGGATTTCAGGAGGGGAGATGCGGAGACAGATTTAGGAAAGAGTAGAGTGATTCTGGCAGCAGCGTTTAGGATAGATTGTAGGGGAGACAGGTGAGAGGTATGAAGGCTGGACAGCAGGAGGTTTTAGCAGTTGAGTAACAGAGGAAAGGGCGTATCTTTGTGATATTGCGGAGGAAAAAGCGACAAGTTTTAGAAACGTTTTGAATATGAGAAGAGAATGAGAGAGAGAAATCAAGTGTAACCCCTAGGCAGTGTGCGTGGGCTACTGGGTGAATGATCGTATTTCCAATAGCAATCTGGAAGGAGGTAGTAGGGCCAGGTTTGGGAGGAAGTATAAGGAGCTCTGTTTTTGCCATGTTAAGTTTCAGTTGGCCGATGGCCATCCAGGATGATATTCCAGAGAGGCATTCAGAAACTTTGGTCTGTATAGCAGGTGTAAGGTCAGGGGTTGAAAGGTAAATTTGTGTGTCGTCAGCATAGAGGTGATATTTAAACCCAAAAGATGTGATTAGATCACCTAGAGAGAGTGTGTAAAGAGAAAAGAGAAGGGGTCCCAGGACAGAGCCCTGGGGTACCCCTACAGAGAGATCAATAGAGGATGAGGTGTTAGCAAAAGAGACACTGAAAGTACGATGGGAGAGGTAAGAGGAGATCCGAGATAAAGCTTTGTTCCGAATACCAAGAGTATGGAGAATGTGAAGGAGAAGAGGGTGGTCCACGGTGTCGAACGCTGCAGAGAGGTCGAGTAATATGAGCAGAGTGTAATGACCTCTGTGATTATTGGTATGTAACATTTAATAATATTTTTTCTTAATTTGACTTGCCTTATTATATATGTTTTATATTGCAGCCCTATTCCAATAACCTTAGATTTTTTTGTGTTATATATTGGCTCTATCCTAGTTTCATTGATGGTCCTTTTCTGTATGAATTTCTCTTTAAGAGACATCATATTTGTCTTCCTACTAATAAACCTATCAGGTTTAAGTCAACCCTATAAAGGTTCACCACTTATCCCTTAGAATTCACCCTTGAAGAAGTCGGCGCAAAAGCTGACGAAACGGTGTAGGTTTGCGTCATCAATGTCCGACAGCTGACTGTGAGAGGAGTGCCTAATCGCATGTGAGGAGTGAGAGCAACTATTTCAGTTATATTGGCGGAACAAAGTGGAAGGCTGCATTTGTCTGTCTGTCTGGCTGAGTCTGAGTCTGACATGAAGCAGAGACACGAGTGAATATTCAATTTGAACGAATACAGCTGTCTTGTGTGAGGGGGTAATCCAGGAAGTGGAAGTGGAACAGCGTCTCCAGTGTTACCCGGATCAGCATCACATATGTTCATCTCCAGCATGATTTCGTTGGTGTGCTGACGGAGGGACGCGGAGACCCCTGTGATCATCGCGGTTACATCCTTTGGTGAGACCATTCCTTAATCCCTTGCCTATGCTATTTTCTTACCCCCATCTCCATCTATAGAGGTCAATATCAGCCTGATTTTTCCACGTTTGCATCCGCAATCTATCCTCTGACGGGTCAATTACCTCTCTCCATTTGTTGCTCCAGTCATTTGCTACCTATCGAGTGACAATTCCTCCCACATCTCACTGCCTCCTACATTTGCGCTATTTGGACATTTTTTGGTCACATTTCCCTTCTTTTTTATTTTCAAGAGTATTCTTGTTTTTTATTGTCATATATTGTGTTTATTGTGTCTATTGGCATCATTGTGTTTGTTTTAATCTGTTCAGTCACCTAGCCTTCCTTGCTTAATAAATGTTCCTGTTTTTTATAAGAGTGACGGTTACAGCAGAGGAGGCACCTAAGGAACGGCTGGTGTGGAACCCTGCAGTCTATGGCGATTGAGTACATCTCATAAATGCTTGATTTTATGCTCTGTTTGTGAGTGCGCTTTTTATATGTTTAAGTCCTATAAAATATTTATTGTACTTTATTACACTAGGAGTGTGTCTGTTTTTATATATATATATATATATATGAAAAAAACAGACACACTCCTAATATATAGAGAGAGAGAGAGAGAGAGAGAGAGAGAGAGAGAGAGAGAGAGAGAGAGAGAGAGAGAATTGCAACAACCAGCACTCACATGTCACAAGGTATCCAGATGCTAGTCCCATAAATAATCAAATAGATGAGATATTACCAGATGGAGGTCCAGCAACAAAGAGACAGCAGACCAGGGGTATATTCAAAGTAGTATGTATTGTAGAAACACACAGGCACCTCAGCCAACGTTTCGGTCTGCAGAGAGAGACCTGAGGAAGGTCTCTCTTTGCAGACCGAAACGTTGGCTGAGGTGCCTGTGTGTAATATTATATATATACATATATATATACATATACACACACACATACACACCAATAGGCAGCGAGTGTATGAACTGTAGCATAATCAACGGTGCAGTAGGAACTTGTCCAGTTTCACACTGGGACCTTGCCACCTCTGGCATTTGAAGGGCTGAACATTGTTTTAAGAGTGCCCTTGAGATGACTTACATTGGGCACGTCAATTGCCACCTCCCTCATGGCACTGGGCCTGACATCGTTCATCGCCTGCAGGAAATCGTTCAGCGTGATTACCACAGACCCGGCAACCTCACTTTCTGATGGGTTGGATAGCTCTCCAAGTTTTTTCCGTAGAGCATTCAAGCCTGCAAAGGAAACCATCTGTACATGATTTATTCTGTCATCACCAGCGAAAATGAATAAAGGCAAGACAATCAGAATCAATACTACATTATATTGCATCACAAACGGGCAATCAGAATTACACCTGTCTACCTAGCCAAAATCATTGCATCTTACTTTGGTGTAACGGGAAAATGGCCGACTTGATGTTTTTTTTTAATTTTTTGAAATATATTCTTTGCTGGGCTGAACAACCAGATAACACAGGTTCAGACACACTTTAGAATGCTATCAGTCACTCAAATTGAACTAAACTCTATTTACCACACGTGTTAAAAAGTGGTTAAATTACCACAAAAAGCAGACACACTTTATATGAAAAATATGTTAGACTTCTTAACATGTTTTCCATATGCGAATTGAGGTATATTTATACTTTATACATTTCCTGGCATAAAAAAAAAAAAAAATTTAAAAAAAACTGTTGTACATCAATATGTGGTAATTAAAGCACTTTTAATGGTGTGTAGTTCTCTTCTACGAATGGATTTTATTCTTCGTTTACAAGTCTTTTTTATTTTACCCATTTATTTGCGCTGTCAAAGTAGTGCACAAAGTAGTATTATGCAAACGTTCTGCTTAATATAATTTCATTCATTCAAATGCAATAGGGTTGATGGTGGCACTTTCGCACACAAACTCTTATTCACTTCAAATGGGAGTGTCCGTACGATACCGTCCCCATCGGCACTATAGCAGTGTAATGAATAACCCTGCAAGATCTTAATAACAGCTATGCCATTTAGTCAGGGACTGTTTAGTTGTTCAGTGTGAAGCTGGTTTTGTGCATCATTTGAACTTCCCACATCTTCTTCATTTGCGCTAAGGGAAGGAGGCGGCTAAAAAGACAACCAGATATAGTTAGATTGAGAAGTCAACGTGTAAGATTAATAAACAATGCTTCTATAAAATATCCCCTACGGGTTTTTTTTTATCAGGGTTGGACCCCAGAGAAATGAGTAAAACATTGCTTCCATTCATTTCAACAGGGCTCCGAGGGATGGAAAAGCCTATTGGACACCATTTGCTAAATGCTCAATAAGGAGACCTGATATGCTTTAACAACCCAGCAAATAAAACTGTGCTATGTAGCATCTGGTGCCGCTGCAGAGAGAAAAAAATATATAACAGCTATAAAAGGGCATGAACACCTGCCTTCAATCCCCAGGCCCTGTAACAGAATCACAAATATTTGCAATTCAAACTTCCTGTAATGTGGCACATTCATAATGAACAGGATACGGTACAATATCAATAAAAACATTCCACAGGGCCAGCTGGAGAGAACGGAGAAAGCAACAGGCTGCAGGCAAAGGAAATACTGGAAATATCTTCCCCATTGTAACTGCAGATCAGATTTTTCAAGCTAATCATCGCAAGAAGCCCAATGGCAATAGCAGGCGAGTTGCAACAGTGGACAGGCCTCCCCATTGCCACAAGATGAACGCAAATGCAGAACACTGAAGTACCAGTGATTCCAAAATGATTTGTAACGAAATGGATCAAAATAAAGCACTCTTCGCAAATATTTCTGCCATGCTTTTTGTAGCCGGGTCTATTTTTAAAGAGGAAATCGCATCTACGAACATGGTCATAGCAACCAGGCATGCAGGATATCAACAGAGGCCATGTTTAAAATGTTTCGGTGGTTTGATGTTGGTTAAACTCTATCAAATGTAAGACACCAAAGCCAAAATAAAATACAGTATCTACATTATGTTCTAATTAGACTGTGCCCATTTTGTTAGCAACCCTTTTAAGAGACAGACATTTTTTACTTGGAAGTAACGCAGCAATCTGTTTTGTTTTAATTTTTTTGTGGGTTACAGATGACTAAAAAGAGAGAAAAAAAACACAGAATACTTGCTAGGGAGTCAGTCGATAGTGTTAATAATCACTGGACTTGCCCAGTGAGGAACGTCTGCATTGAAAGCTCTAGGCGTGCACATGGTCGTTATGGAGGAACTTGTGGATGGCCCGTATTTTGTATATTGGCACAACACACAAAATGATACATTTTCCTAATAGAAGGACGCCGATACAGAATCATTCCAAAAGTGGGGTTGTGCCTTAAAACCAAACTACTGCTTTTCAGGATACAAATTTCCAGTCTGCCATATGTCCAATTTTTACAATACACAGATACAAAAATGAACATTTCCTCAACCTGTAAAAAGTTGCAGTAATATTGGAGTTACTCCACAATTTGCTTCCTTTTTAACAGCTGAGTCATAATTAGTGTGAAATATTTGCAAATTAGGTCACAGTGTGCAACCATTAATTCACAAAAATTAATTTTGCCCATAGTCTTTGTTGGAGTAGACCATCTTCAGGCTGCAAGGTGGTTAAAGCAAGAACCCCCCCCCCCCTTGATTAAAAACTAAAATTCATAATATGATCAGGGCAGTTCTCACGAGCAGAACTGTGCTAGGTCTCAGCTCTGGGGACCATCAGGATCCAGAGAATTTGTATTTGCTGCTCATTTTGTCCCTTTTGGGAAACCAGTATAGCCTCCAGGTCTGCCACTGCATGGGCCAAGAGGAAGCTGGGATGTCATGGAAGTATGACATCACGGCTTCCTATTGGATGACTCGAGGAAGCAATCTTGATTTTTTTCCCCCCATGTCAACTGAAAATACAATTGGAACATTCTCAGGAACAGGAGGTGTTCACCAGAGCTGACACAAACACAGTTCAGCTGCAGAGGACCTCCCCATGTAGATGATGGAGGGGGCAAATAAATCAAATTTTTGGGGAGGGGCTTCAACCCTAACCAATGATATGCAGCTCAAAAACCATGTTAGAAACAGGAGCCAAAAGGCGACAGTGTGAAGTTTTAAGAGGATGAGTTTTAGTAAAACAAATTATTCAGAGGCCGTGGTTGTGTTTCTACAATACAATATCCAGAAAATAAAAAGGGTAACAAGATTAAATGGTGCAAAACAAGATGAAAGAAATTTATTAAATCCTGGTCCTATGGTTTTAGCCCCTTTTGAGTTTTGCCGATTTTTTTTTCATTCCCCTAACTGTATATATCAGGCCAAAAATATTAAATACTTAGGAGTCAGACAGAATTTTTAGGGGTCAGCGTTTTGTAAAGCGCGCGCAGGGGTGGGGGGGGGGCACGTTTTGGCTACCTCTCAGCCCCATCCCCACCCCTTTCTTCGTCTGTATCACTATGTGTGTATGTCAGTGTGTATCACACACACACACAAACACACACACACACGACCTGTCAATCAGCCATCACTGCGCTCCGCACCGGAGCCAGGGGGGACATTTTAGACACCCAGGCACCCGGGATTTTTCCATCCTATGTGTGCGTGTGTGTGCATATATAGGCATAATATGGCACCATTTGGAAGTCAGAGAACACGGTGCAATTAGAGCAGGATCCTTTTATCCTAAGCTTACCCCTTCTGGGGCAGCATTTAGGGATACCATTACATACAAATTTAGAGAACTAATGTTTTATCAATACAGAGGCAGTCTTCCATGTCAGATGGCAAATACATATGATTCTTACACTACAAAAGATCACACAGTATAAACAAACCCCTTTGCTGACAAAGAGGTCAGCACCAGGTTGCAAAGCAATTTACAAGATTCCAACATGGATTTATTGGGAAAGACCAAGCCAAACAAATCTGATCTTTTTTTATCCTGTCCACCATATAAGACTGATAAACAAGTTGCAATGCTTGGAATTGGATTTATTTCTAACTTTTTCTAACGTGCTACTCACCAAGAAAACTCATTACTAGAGCGCGTATAGGAACATAGGGAGGGCACACATTTCAGACCCACAAGCCATTCTAAGGTGACTGAACGGGTAAGATATTGGTTGAAGGATAAGCGACAGAGTTATGGTAAAGCGATTCAAGGTGACTGAATTAATGATTCAGGTACATTAGAGCAGGGGGGTGCAAACTGTGGGCGGGGTGCGCAAACTGGGGGGTTACAGAGGCCCCGCGCTCTTCCCCAAGGCATTTAAATGAAATGCCGTGATAGCGACGAAGGCCTCTGTAACTTCCCTTACCGCAGCTTCTAGCCATGGCAAAGTGATGTGATGTCAGAACGCCGGAAGCGGGACGCGAGCAGGGGGGGAGAGCCGGCAGGGGGTCGCAGGGGAAAAAGTTTGCACTCCCCTGGATTAGAGGAATGGTCAAACGGGTGGCAACTAGAATTTAATTCCAAAAATGCAAAAGTATGCGTATGAGCCACAAAAAAAAAAAGATCAAATTCAGGATGATGGCAGCAATCCAGGTACAGGGTTAAAACAAGAGGGCTCCGGAACTGAACCGCGTTGATTTATGCTCTTGGGACCCCCTGCAATACTTAACTCCATAGGGGGAGTCGGTATCTCTGGCAAGTTAGAAGGACCTCGGCATATGGGCCAATAGGAAGCCGCCACAGCACGAGTGACGCGGGACATTTAAACGCCGCTATTATGTTAGGCACACAACTTGTCTGCAGAGATACCGACATCCCCTACGGAGGTAACTACCTCTGAAAACAGGGGGTGCCCCAGAGCTGAAATTAACACCGTTTCTCTCTGGAGACCCTCTGCTTCAAAACTGTAACCAAAAATAAATAGAAAAAAAAAAATGAAACCTAGATGGCTTTTTTTTTTAATGGCACAGTAATGTCAACTACTTGTATAGAGGAAAGATACCTCACTCATTATTTCAGCTGACTTAAAAGTAGGCAAACACGGAAACACAGCAATGGGGAAAGCCAGTAGGATGCCAGTTTGTACAGGGAAAGGTTTTAGCAGCAGGAGGAGAGGGAGAGTGAAGGCCCTTTATAGATCATTGTTAAGACCTCACATCAAGAGCACAGGGTTCAGTTCTGGAGACCACATCTCCGTCCGGAAGCATATAAATAAATTGGAGATTGTGCAAAGAAGAGCTACTGAAATGTTGCAAAGCCACAACATCATAAAACGTATCAAAAAAGACTCAAAAACTCTCAAAAAGGAGAGAGAGGGTACGAGTGAAACTTCCAAATAAAGCGTTTCACCAACGTACAGGAGGGAAGCACACTTCAGAGAACGAGAAGTGCTAGAACAGGTCATGCTCTGAAGCGGGGGGATGGGACATTTTGGCTGAAATCAAAATCTCCAAGAGGGTATGGTCTTATGTGCTTGTACTATTAAGCCCATCTTAAAGCAGAAACTCTGATCTATTTATGTTTCTAAAATCCAGTTTCCCCTTTCCAAATCAGGGAATGAGTGATCAAAGCTTTGCAAACAAAGCCTGAAGTCATTCGAGCAGAATGTGCGTGCACAAGGCACTTCTGGGGTCATCATTTAGTTGAAACTATTTTTTTTTTCCTTCTTACATTCAGTGATAATAAAAAGCAGACAGGGAATAAGAGCATGTATTTTCCTGTTTCCTCATGCTGTTTTCATAATCATTCTCTCTCCCCCCTGCCCCCCCCCCCCCCATCACCCCGCTGCTGAAACCTGGCCACAGAAAACCTAATAAAGAGAACGCATCTAGTTGTATGACATACCAAAACAAAACATGTGTGTGTGTGTGTGTGTGTGTGTGTGTGTGTGTGTGTGTGTGTGTGTGTGTGTGTGTGTGTGTGTGTGTGTGTGTGTGTGTGTGTGTGTGTGTGTGTGTGCATAACAGCATTTATGGCGAGGCAGTGTTGGCAAAATAGCATGTCAACCGCAAGGTCCACAATTCTACTAGATTTGGGGTGCAGTCTCATATCTCGGAGATCATGAATTAATATGTAAATTGTTTGAAAGACCCATTCTGAAGACCAATTTCAAAGTCAAAACCTGCTTAGCCGTGCTGCCACTAGTAGTACGTAGGGGGGGACCCCACTCAGCTAATAAATGGAGTGGGTGGATGTGCTCCTCTGGGTTAATAAATTGATATCTAGTCCTTCGCAATGTCTTGCTGCTGTGTCCCTCACCAGGGCGCTGCAAAATCAAATGGTGTCGTGTTGCCATGACAACGGGACAGCACATTGTCATGGCAAAGTGGCACCACAGGGGTCCCGTTGTCATAACAATGTGGCGCCACGAGGTCACGTTGTCAAGGCAATGCGACACCATTTGACATCGCGGCACCAAGATGAGGGACACTGCAGGAAGACATCGGTAAGAGAGCTACAGAGGCACCGCGCCCTTCCCCGGCAGTTTTATGGTTGTGCGGAAGAGCGCGGGGCCTCTGTAGCCGTGGGGCTCGGTGCAGGCTAAGTGATGATCAAAATGTGGCTGAAGGATTGGCTCTGTGGTAACGTCCACTGGGAATTGGAGTGTCCAGTGTCATCTCTCCTTGTGACATTGGACAAGTCACTAAATCTCCCTGGGCCTCAGGCATCAACATTACAATGTAAGCTCTGCAGGGCCGGGGCTTCTTGGGCCTACCAAATTCAATATACTGCGCTGTATACATAAAAAAAATATTATCATGATCATCAATACCCATGGCATGAGAAGGTACATGTTTAAAACACCCCCAAAAGAAGTGAACAAGAAAGCCACTGAACTCACACATCAGTGTAATAATCATCTTACAAAATATATAACATGACACACTGCTGTATTATTATTTATTTACACTCCTCCCTGGTACCGTATGTGCCCGGTGCTAGGCCTACTGCAACTCTTCTCATGCGGTTATCCAAGGTCTCTGGTAAGTAGTTAATATTAGGCATCTTATGGGCCAAAACGTTTAAAAGCTTTAAATGTGGAGGTAGAGCAGACTACAGAGCACAGTGTAGGAGTACAGTTTCATTCGCATAACCCTAATGGTTTTAGCAAGCCCTCTCGCACGGATACAGAGAAGGAAACTAAGCAAGCATCAGCATTTGGACACTTTCCTCCATTTTAATATAGACAGTTGCTAAGATACCAGAACACTATTAGCTGACAGGGAAAACATGCCGTCAAATAACTTCCCCGCACTAGTTTTGTGTTTTTTTTTGTTCATCTGGATTTAATATTTGCTAGCTGCAATCACTCTTAAATCTGCTCTTTCCTTTTATACTTGTCCATTTGCCCTAGGTTACCGTACTGAATAAGGATGTGGTTTTGTGGTTTGTTCATTTTCTTTCCTGGTAGCCTCAGATTTATTTGGATGTCTGTTATGTGTTATACATTTGGGGGGGTGGGAGGGGGCATAATTCTTTTCCTAACAATTACGGTTTCCTAAAATGTAATTATACTTCTGTTGGATATGAATGCAGCCCTTGACAACTTATTGAAGTGCTTAGAATCCAGGACATATTATTGGCTGGTGTACTGCTCTGTGGGTGGATGTGCAATGCTTTCACATCTCTTTATGGGACAGGAAGCTCTATTGGCCCTGTATTGTGGATGCAGGATTGCCAACAGCCCCAGATTAAGCCAGGCCCTGCTCCAAACTAGGCAGCACACTGAATATACGGCGCAGTTTGCTTTAGATGTTTCCTGTGCTGTGTTAGAGGCCATTGTGGTCTGGCGATGGAAGAGACTTATTATGGAGAGAGGAGGAGACAGAGAAAGGTTGGGCAGTGGTAAGAGCTGTAGCCGATATTATCATTAATAAGTGTTAACTGTGCCGGCTACTTGTGTTTCAAAGTTCGCAAGTCTAGTGTGACAGGGAAATGACTAGTAAGCAGATGAGTTGGTAACAGCCAAGGGAGCTCCTGCCCAACAGGCATGAGTTGCAAAACAAGAATATTTTGAGGTTGTGTCCATCATGGCAAATAAATTAAAGTTCCGTCATTTAACACTATGAGACGTGTCTAATATTTGAATGAAGTTTTAATCGTTTTGCAAAAAAATCTTTGCAAATAAAAAAAGGGGCCACAAAAATACCTACAGTACATACTGTACTTTTAACTCTGGTTTGAGATTAAAAGCAGGCGCAGAATAAGAACTCTATCAGGGAAAAGATGTATAAAGAATAATATAAAGTATGTGTTCAGCTGGATTGTGAAACTGGAATTAAACAGGAAAACCATCAGAAAGGCCATTGGGAATTTGACACCTGGTATTTTAGCATTGCATATGGAGTGACCAAATTATTCTTTAGAGTTAAAACAATAAGTGGTAACCCAGCTCTTCTGTGCACGCTTAGCAACCTATCAGTTTATATTGGTTCTGCCCTGGGTGTTCCTCTAAGCCAGGAGTTTTCAAACCTGTAAATACTTTGAATGAATGTTAATACAGTAATTGTTTGGAGAATGTTAATTGTTTAGAGGGCCACTGCAATTACACAGTTTTATCAATTTATTGTTATTTACAAATAGCTTCTGAATTTAATAAAATACTGAAATGACATATAAAAAACAATCCTTTTAGTATAGATACAGCATATAACACTAGGGTCCTGATATGAATTTGTAAAGGCTCTTGGGATAACCAGTGAAGTTATAGGCTGCGCTTACAGTGCCTTGCGACGGCGACGGCGCTCCGAAACAAATACATGGACTCCGTCGCAAGCGCTTATAGTAAGCGCGTCCAAAAATGTTGAAGCCGGGTAAATTTGATTTTTTTTAGAGACAGTCGCCACATGTGACTGTCTCTAAACCAATCAAATTGTGCGGCCCGCCCCTTTTAGTGACGTCACTGGCCTTGTCGTCAGCGACGTCGATAAAAATCAAATTACAACTTTCGCTTGTGGCGACGTCATCGGTCGCGTCGCCAGGACTATAAGCGCGGCCTTATGAAGTATTTAAGTGAATAAACGGGGATGGTTGAAACCACTTTTTACTTTCCAAAATGGCCGTCCATCTTTCTCTCAGGTTCTCCTGGTCATATTATCCTTGGTTCATTGATCAACCTATTTTTCTGCTTTACTTGTCCCTGGGCCACCCAGCTGCATCTGACATGTGGTCCAGGGACAGTGGGTGCGGTGGCCTTGCGGCCCTTCTAATCCTGACCCATGATTGCATGTGGTCAACAAAAGCTGTAGGCCGGGCGAGGATTAGCAAAACGAAGAAGCAAAACAAATTCAAGCTTAAGGTCAAACGCATTCCAGCCAACAAACGACATGTTCCCTCGAGTGACATGTCAACGCCCAGATGAAACCACTTCGGGATTGAGGCAAACACTTCAAATTATAGTTCATAAAAACAGCCTAAGAACATCTGTTGCAGCTTTAGGCCACAAAGGCCACTTGCCTGCGTTTGTTTACGAGCAGGTCTGCCCGTTTGCGAGCACGCAACGGCACGCTTATGTGCAACCCACAAAGAATGGGTCAGAGAAAAGGCTACATTTTCATTTTCTTCCAGTGTATCAATTTCCCAGACATTATTGCGCCTGTTCAGTTTAACCCCTCGGCAGCCACAGCAGCCTCAGGTTACATGAAATCTCACAAACCCTTCATTTGTGGACAGTGAAGAGAGAGAGTGGCAACAATGTCAATTTCATTACTTGGCAATGTGCTGCATAAACATTTATTTTTGTGTATGAAGAGCTAGTTGGTAAAAAAAAAAACACAAGCGTAAAGTTGCCCGCGTCCTGCATCTTTTAGGCAGCTTCTCCAAGGGTGCGACTTTGTTACAGGCAGCAAAGACCAAGCAAACTTGGGCACACGTTTATATCATCTCTATTAATTGGAAACCACTTTAAAGATATATCTATATACATATATATATATAGCAATGTCTATTGAAAGATAGATAAAACCTTATTTGCCATTGTTCTGCTCTAACAGAAGTAATAGAAATAATTTGTAGTAATCATTAATTACTGCTATATTACGACTCCTGAACTACTTTTATATAGTAAAAAAATGTAAACACTTGGATTTCTTCTGTTTTTCAACGTAGCACAGCAAATCTGGCTCAAAATGGATGCAAATTGCAGCAATTTAACCTTGCATCTATCGGTCGCTGCATGAAGATTTTTGCCCTATGTTTTTCACTGTGCGTCCGCTTTAGATTTAGGGCGGGTCAGAAAGAGCAATTAGAGGGGAGTTACATGACCCCCAGATTATAATGAGATGCATCAAAATGTCTCTGTGCATCACTACTTTCTTTTTTTATCTTCCTTTTGTTAAAAAAAATCCACCATGTCTTAGTCGAAGTACTTCAGAGGGTAACAATTTGCAATAATGTGTGGTTGAAACCTATCACAACTTCAAATTGCAAAGCAAGTAACCATCCTCACTCTGATGTGAGCCACCAGGTCGTTGCTTTACTGGCGGTGCACGTCTTTAACCCAAAAGAGCGCATAACTCTCATAGTGTATTAGTGTTTCACAGTTAAAAGCATATGAAAGTAAAAAACGCACGTGCAAAATATAAATAAAATCAGGCTCTTCGCATCCCAAATAAAGTGAGAGCGCCACAAAACGCGGTGGAATACATCAATGCCAGGAGTAACGTGTCTGTAGCAGGTGTGTCCAAAACGCGCCTATTCTCCGCTATCATCCGGTTCTGGACACTCGCTGGGCTTCTTAGCTGGCGCTGATGTTATCACGGTGCGCCCCTATCCGCTGCTTGGGGTGTGCGAGGACTGAACAGCGGCGGTGCGTATAACAGAAATCCAGGAGAGACGCGTCCTGGTGCCATCCACATCTCTGCTGTCGCACGGACACTTCCAAAGAGGGAGACAGCAATTCACAGTGCCACAGCAATCCCGACAAGCCTGATCTTATTTATATGGTGTGCATGCGTTATTTACTTTCATATGCTTCTAACTATAACACAGTAACACACTATGAGAGTTGCGCGCTCTTTTTTGTTCTTGTTTCTAGTGAAGTTGAGCCTTTGTTTTTCCGAGCAGCCGACCTCTAAGGTTGCGCCCCCGTGCCGCGGACCGCGCTCATGCTTGAGACTGGTGACGTCACCAACTCCACAAGTCTGAGCGTTTGGGTGACCGGCAAGTTTTTCTGTCAGTGTGAGTGCGGGGAAAGAATTTGGGGCGTGGCCAAAACACGGACTGGCACTGATTGGTTGAGGAGGTCATGTGACCCCTCTGTGCGCCTGAAAGTCAATTTAATTTGTCTCGACAAGCGCCTAGCACCCGCGGGCGTACGTTCACACTCATGAGCGCGCCACGTGAGTGTGCGCCAAGCACGGTCAACAGCAGCGTGGACGCAGCCTAAGATTGCATTCACTTCCCAGCTGGCAAGAGAAGCATTTTTCACAATTTTGTTTATTTTCACAGTTCACTCTTTTTGTAGTTTTATCACTTATTAGATACCTTTATATTCACATTCATTTGTATACGTATTTTCCGATACATTCGCTAACTTATATAGGTTACATCTAGCACTTTTTATAAAGTCGCTAGCACTAATCACGTATTTGCATTTAGTGTGCTTTATTGTTGTTTTCTGTATCATGTCTTTAATTCAAGCTGTGCTCAAAAGCTGTGTAATGTGGCAGCCAGAAGCTTATAGGGGTCCATGTTAAAATGGATTTAAAGCAAATTGGACACTGTGTGCTCATTTTAACATAATTTCCCAGAATCCCTTGCTACAGTGGAAGCAGTGCATGCTAGGAGATAATGGTGAAAAGCCGGGTTGCCAACCTGTCTGAGACAAGTGAATGTGCTTCACAAGGAATATTTTTATTTGCTGTATGGTGGAGTGTTTGTCTCACTTTTTTTACCCACCATAACTTATCTTAATCTTAATATATAAAATCGAATGGTTAGTGAGGTTAGTGCTATCTGCGGTGAATCTGATTGGTCCTCAGCCTCTGGCCAATCAGATTGCTGTGTGTGACGTCACCCAACTGCCACTCTCTTCCCCCTCGGCTCGCGCGCCACACACACACACACACGCGCGCCACACACACACACACACACACACACACACACACACACACACACACACACACACACACACACACACACACACACACACACCGCCCAAATCACCTCTCCCCGCTCCAAATCACCTCTCCCCCTCCCCAGCGGCATCACCTCTCCCCCTCCCCGCTCCAAATCACCTCTCCCCCTCCCCAGCGGCGCTCAAACTCACCTCTCCCCCTCCCCAGCGGCATCACCTCTCCCCGGCGCGTAAGATGGCGGACCCCCTTCCTCCCTCGCGGCGCCGAGTAAGAAGATGGCGGCGCCCGGAAGTACAGGTAGGTGTCGCTCCCCCACCTCCGGCGCCAAACGGAACTGAGAAAGGGCGCATCAACTGAGACGTGTGTGTGTGTGTGTGTGTGTGTGTCCACTGCCCCCCTCCTGTCCACTGCCCCCCCCCTGTCCACTGCCCCCCCCCTCCTGTCCACTGCCCCCCCCTCCTGTCCACTGCCCCCCCCCCTCCTGTCCACTGCCCCCCCCCCTCCTGTCCACTGCCCCCCCCCTCCTGTCCACCCGCCCCCCCCTCCTGTTCACCCGCCCCCCCCCTCCTGTCCACTGCCCCCCCCCTCCTGTCCACTGCCCCCCCCCCTCCTGTCCACTGCCCCCCCCTCCTGTCCACTGCCCCCCCCTCCTGTCCACTGCCCCCCCCCTCCTGTCCACTGCCCCCCCCCTCCTGTCCACTGCCCCCCCCTCCTGTCCACTGCCCCCCCCTCCTGTCCACTGCCCCCCCCCTCCTGTCCACTGCCCCCCCCCTCCTGTCCACTGCCCCCCACTCCTGTCCACTGCCCCCCACTCCTGTCCACTGCCCCCCCCCCTCCTGTCCACTGCCCCCCCTCCTGTCCACTGCCCCCCCTCCTGTCCACTGCCCCCCCTCCTGTCCACTGGCCCCCCCCTCCTGTCCACTGCCCCCCCCTCCTGTCCACTGCCCCCCCCTCCTGTCCACTGCCCCCCCCTCCTGTCCACTGCCCCCCCCCTCCTGTCCACTGCCCCCCCCCTCCTGTCCACTGCCCCCCCCTCCTGTCCACTGCCCCCCCCCCTCCTGTCCACTGCCCCCCCCTCCTGTCCACTGCCCCCCCCTCCTGTCCACCTCCCCCCCTCCTGTCCACCTCCCCCCCTCCTGTCCACCTCCCCCCCCTCTCCTGTCCACCTCCCCCCCCCTCCTGTCCACCGCCCCCCCTTCCTGTCCACCGCCCCCCCCCTCCTGTCCACCTCCTACCCCTCTCCTGTCCACTGCCCCCCCTCCTGTCCACTGTCCGTCCCTCCTGTCCACTGTCCGTCCCCCCCCCCTCCTGTCCACTGTCCGTCCCTCCTGTCCACTGTCCCCCCATCCTGTCCACTGCCCCCCCCCCCTCCTGTCCACTGTCCGTCCCCACAACCTCCTGTCCACTGTTTATCCCCCCCCCCCTCCTGTCCTCTGGGGAACACGGAGAAAGAGGGAGAGAGAAGGGAGCGGGAAATTTTACTCACGGGCAACGCCAGGTCTCCCTCCCCGCCGCCGCTCCAACTGGAACAGATGGCGGCTCCCGGAAGGACCCCCTTCCTCCCTCGCGGCGCCCAGTGAGAAGATGGCGGCGCCCGGAAGTACAGGTAGGTGTCGCCTGTGTCGCTCCCCCACTTCACCACCCCCCCACTTCTCCCCCCCCCACTCCTCCCCCACCTACCCCCCCACCTCCCAGAGCACGCTCTCTACGGCTCAACATCCCCAAGGAGCAGGAGGAGGGCGGCAGGGACTTAATGCTGCTAGGTGAGGAAATGGAGGGGGAGGAATCCATGCCTTTGAGGCGCCCCCCCCCTGCCTTTGACGCCACCCTCCCCTCCCCGCCGCTGACTCACCTCCCCTCCCCTGACTCCCCTCCCTGGTGCTCCCCTCCCCGGCGCTCCACTCACATCACCTCCCACACACTGACTGACACACACACACGCTGACTGACGCACACACACACGCACACTAACTGACGCGCGTACACACACTGACTGACACACACACACTGACTGACACACACACACTGACTGACACACACACACTGACTGACACACACACACTGACTGACACACACACACTGACTGACACACACACACCGACTGACACACACACACCGACTGACACACCGACTGACACACACACACACACACCCCCACACACACACACACTGACTGCCGCACGCGCACACACACCCCCACACACACACACTGACTGGCGCACGCGCACACACACACTGACTGACTGACGCACGCACACACTGACTGACGCGCACACAAACCCTGACTGACGCACACACGCACACACTGACTGAGGCACACACACACGCACACACTGACTGTGTGTGCGTCAGTCAGTCTGTGTGTGTTTGTGTTTCTGCCTCAGACTCACTGACGCGCGCGCAAACACAGTGACTGACGCACACACGCTACATGAAGCTGTAAAGGAGGGGGGGGGGACTGGATTGATGTGAATGGGGGACAAACAGAGAGAGGGAGGAGGAGAGAGAGAGGAACGGGAACATTACATCCCGGGCAACGCCGGGTCTCTCAGCTAGTATAATATATAACTTACCATGTGTTAAACACTTTCGCAGGAAATGGAGCAATGTGTCAAAACAAACGGCTATCTGCACTTTCTCTCCCACTACATTAGTAACATCAAACCTAGTTCTTCAGCAAGGGGGGGGGGGGGAAAGCATTAAAAATTGCTTTTAAAATGGTAACAGGACAGTCTAAAATAATTGTTTTCCTGTTGCACAGACCCCATCCCCCCCTCATCCTTCCTCTAGATAATAATAAACTTGCAACTAATACAGTCTTGTCTGGATTCAATTAGACTCTCACTGTCTAGTCTTACTCTTTAAACAATGCCTTCAAACCTTTCTGGCCCCTGCGATGCTATCAGAGGCCCCAGTGTTTCATAACAGCACGCCAAAATGGTGCGCAGATCGGGCGGATATTGAAGATTAATTTTAAGCATTACAAACCAAATACTTCCTTCCACTGTAAACAAATCAAATGAAATCCCCTTCTTGAAGAAATCAAGCTCTATTTACATTCACCCTGATGCAGCTGCGCAGGCAGCCTTAGAAGGCCATGATTGCAATAAATTCCTATATTAGGAACGCCGGGTTTACCAGGCAGAAATCTACAACAGTTTACTCTCTGCTCAATTATTAACGTTTCCTAGAGGTTTCAAACAAAGTGCCAGCGTTCCCCTTTACCATGACGTTAACAATGAATGCACGTTTTAAAACAGCAATCCCTCCAGAAGCCTATGTTAGTTTAACTCATAGAAATGCAGTACAGTATCTTGCTCTTTTTTTGTTTGTTATGTTATTCTAGTGTTAAAAACCATGATTTTCATCAGCTTTAGCGTCGTGCTATGGTAACCTTTAGACAGCAATGGGCTTTGGGGAGAGCTTCATTGTAACCTACCAGACACTTACAACTTCAAACACATATCTCCTGCACAAAGCACGAGATTATAAAAAAGCAAAACAGTGTTGAAAAGGGCAAGTAGAAACCTCGAAGAAAAAAAAATGCAAAAATAAACGGTGATTGGCACAGACTGCTGCTTTAAGGGATTAAAGCGCCATGTGGGGCGTAAAACGTGTTGGGAGGATTTGTGTGCCTCCTTATAATGGCTAATCGTTAAATACTGAATATGCTTTTTATATGAATACTGCATTCAAACCCTCTATGTTTCTGTGGCAGTGAACCGTTTCTCTATCTATAAGGATTAATACCTTTGTCGGCACCTACACAGGGTTAGACTTCAGCATTCTAAATGAATGCAGCACAATGCATGTACTTAAAGTTAACACTACAGTTTCACTGGGCAACATAGAAAGGTACAGAACAGCAGGACATTGTCCCATCCAGCATTAAACGGTTTAAGATTCATGTATAAACTCCTGTGTGCTGAGGGCGGGTACAGTTAGAGATGGGATTAGTATTATTTAGCAGCCGCTCCTTGTAACATGGTAATCAGCTGACATAGATTTCATTAATGAAGCTCTAGGGTATTTAGACATGGTACCCCAAAGATCCCAGCATAACCCCAGAAGAAGCCTACTGATTTGGAGAAACTAGTTTGGCTTTTTGGACCTTGGAGGCCACCTTACCAACCCCTCTACAATCCAGCACTGACGTCAGAGGTCTCCGGAGCGCCTGCTGGTGAGAGAAGAAGACGGGAAAGACTCCGTGTGGATGACCTGGCAGGAAGAAAGTACCAGCTGCTGACGAGAGCGGAGTTAGGGTTGGAGCGCGCCCCAAGTCACTCCCTGCCCGCTTACTTGGGGGAGAGTGTGAGTTTATGTATCACCTTTGTGTTTGTTGCTTGGAAATAAAACGTTATTGCACCAGCATTTCTGTATGTGTTTCCTCCTACATGTATCTGTGATGGCGGTTTAACCTATGAGACCCTGGTTCAACGGAGGAGTGCACAACATCACTCAGCAGGGCTGGTATTATCTATTACTGTGCATTCACTTTATTCAGTTTGCGCTTGTAACGCGTAGCTCACCACAAATGAAGCGCGACCGCGGTGCTGAGGTAGGGAATTGAGTAACGCCAACCCATAAAGGGAGATCCTCCAATGAAGAGCCAGGGTGGAACCAGGAAACCGAATCCTATGGGCTGCTGGTGCACACAGGTGTGCCCTATGATGCAGCCTGATCAGGAATGGAGGGGGGACCGAGCGCGCGCCGACCCGCGCGCGTCACTGAGGTCAGGGGGCGGAGACCGGAGCGCAAGTCACTGAGGTCAGGGGGCGGAGACCGGAGCGCAAGTCAAAGTCACTCCCATGCCGGTCCTGTCCGTCTCCAGGATGGGGGCGGAGACTGGGGCGTGAGGCAGAGGGGAGGCTGGATGAGCGCACTCGCCACGCGCCGGAGCGTGGGGCAGAGGTGGAGCCCGCGGGCGGGCAGACAGGCTGCGCCAGGTCCACGCGCGTGTAACCGGGCCATGAGACTGCGCATCCTGGGTGTCCGTGGCGGCAGTTGTTTCCAGGTGAGGAGACTGTCTCCAGCCGCCAGAATGGCGGATCCTCACAGCACCGTGAACACACATTTTATTCACTTCTTGGTTATTGCACTTGGGAAACTGCAAGTGTTTTTGGCAGCACCTGATATATAATGCACTGGAACATTGCACTTTAAATAGCTGTATATCTGTCACTTATCACTAGTTTAAGTTTGCGCCTTATTTTCTTCATCTCTTATTAAAAGGTTTAAAGCTGCAATCTCACACTGTGTTCAAGGTTAAAAGAAAAATAGTAATAATAACAATTAAATGCTAAAACCAAACAATAGAACAGGTCACAATAAAACTTCTAAAGTATATTTTTTATCCTTCCTTTAAAACGTATTTTGTAACATGACATAAAAGATAACTTCTGTGACAGATGGTAAATTCAGATGGAGTGAAAGTTTTTAGGGCGCTGTATAAAATGCTACACGGCATTGATGCAGAAGAACATATTGTTGCGAGTGCTACTGTAAAACTCTTTCATACGGACACTGCTGCTGCATCAAACAGCGTGCCGGCTTTGAAATGACACACTTTGGAGAGCACAGCTCTGTCTGATTCCCTGTAACTGAAAAATATCTGCTGATGTGTCAATACAAAGTAAACAGTTCATGGCATTATCATTTGGGTGCCATTCAGAAGCGCTTCCTGCTAGCGAGCTGGAAAGATCAAAAGATAAGAACTAGAAAAGGCTTTCATGAATTTGTAAAGGTATAACCTTGGCCTTCCTCGGTGACTAAAGCATTCTAACCGCTGAATTATTCTGAACACCAAAAACAATGCTATTAAAGCCTTACATCATCCATGGACCAGAGAAATGCCAGCTCTTAATGGAACATATTGAGCAGCTATGAACATGAGTGCCTAGAACTTCAAACTTGTGTGCCAACAAAATGTTACCCGATATAAACATTTCTTTGGACCCTAGAGTTTTTAGTGCTAAAATAATTGGTAATCTGGCACATCCATATACAATATGACAATAACAAGCACTGTAATAAAGAGCAACATTTTTAATAGTCACATCACCAAAGCTAGGCTCAACGTTTCGGTCCCCAGGGGGACCTTCCGCAGGAGGCAACACTGCGTACAACAAAGACAAAATAGGTCCCAAAATCCAGGGGCAGCTACTGCCAGTCTTTAGGTAGATAGGGTACCTGGGAACCAGCAGTAAACAAAGCAAAAAGAAATAGGGGAACATACAAATCTAAAGGTAAAAGTGAAAGAGTAAACCCATCCCAGCAGATGAATAGAAATACAGACACATCCAGATCAATATAATAAACAAAGAAGCAGTAGAACAGTCTAGGCACACAAAGCCATACTGGATAACTATGATTATGAGAAAAGGAGGTGATGGGGGAAGAAGGGAGAGAGCGACTCTAGCTCTGGTGATGTGACTATTAAACGCCTTAAACTTTATTCCAGTGCTGGTACTGTCGTATTTTGTATGGAAGGGACAGATGACCTATTATACAAACTGTTTCTACTCTGCATGGATATGTCCTGAGGATGCTATAGGCTTGCCTTATACGAGTGTGCTGACGCTACGCTCTCTCCGAGTGCTAAAAGAATTCACATGTGGCCGTTGTTTACACGTATTTTAGGGGAGAGAGGTATATAATAATAATAATAATATTATTTTCTTGTATAGCTGCTAGTTTTACGTAGCGCTTTACAGAGACATTTTGCAGGCACAGGTCCCTGCCCCGTGGAGCTTACAATCGATGTTTTTGGTGCCTGAGGCACAGGGAGATAAAGTGACTTGCCCAAGGTCACAAGGAGCCGACACTGGGAACTGAACCAGGTTCCCCTGCTTCAAACTCAGTGCTAGTCAGTGTCTTTATTCACTGAGTCACTCCTCCCTAGATTTTAATATTGTTTTATTGATATGTTTCATTTTAGAGAGAGAGACTGAAAGGGTCCAAAACTACTTTAACATTAGTATGTAGAATTTAAGTCCAATGTTTCAGGCTTGCATTAAACCTCCATAAAGAACAGAGAGAAGGATACACCATGTGTCTGCTTTTTTATTTATAGTGACTAATTCATGTATTAATAGAAACAGAATCGGGGGACTGGCACTTAAAAAAAAAGATATGTATTGAAAGGCCAGGGTTGTATCAGGGGCCCTACACTAAGGAGGACTATTATATCTCGTCTAGATTCCCGTTTTCTTCCAACATTTAATACATTCTTCTTTTTGAGTTCTACCTCCAGTTTCTTTGTATCAATTTGGCCCCTATGGGAGGAAGGGTCAGGGATAAAGAGCACCTAATTGTGGATTATGCACTAGGACCTCACTGCAGATAGTTTTTGTGAACAAAATGTCTTCATTTAGGAAGAGTGCTGATTAGGGACTGTATATACTCTGCAATGTAAGCATTAGGCAGCACCACAAAGCCAGTGCTTCCTACTCACAATAACAGGTCATAAGTAACACCATACAATTAAAACCGCTGCAGTTTTCCGCTTGCACTCTCAGCACTGAAGGGGCCAGTAACAAGGAGTAAAATGCAGGCTCACAAGTCCCTTTGCCAGAACTTGCCTAACGTTTAAAACGGGTTGTGCTCTAAATAACCATAGAAGGGTTTAGTGTAATACAAAACCAGTGTGCGCACAGCAGTGGAGTATTGGCCAATACAACTTTTCACTATTTTACAAAAATGTGGCCCCACTCACACATATAAACATTGATCAACAAAAAAAAGGTAGCACAAGCATTGTGTTCCTTCCTCTTTCCTAATAAATAACACACAATAACACACAAAAAACACACTAAAGCCAAAGTGAAACATATTGCTAAAGATATTGGTTACATTATATCAGGGGTGCTCAACTCCAGTCCTCAAGATCTCCCCATCAGGTCAGGTTTTCAGGATATCCCTGCTTCAGCACAGGTGGCTCAATCAGTGGCTCAGTCTAAGACTGCACCACCTGTGCTGAAGCAGGGGTATCCTGAAAACCTGACCTGTTGGGGGTACTTGAAGACAGGAGTTGAGCGCCCCTGCATTATATGACAGTAGGACATAAGAAATCCTCACCTGCTTCCTTGCACAGCGCTGTTAGGTCTGCCCCCACATATCCATGGGTGCCGTCTGCCAGCTGCACCATCTCCTCTTCCATCAGCAGGTGAGGGACCTTTCTCAGTACCTTCTGGAGGATGTCCAGACGATCACAGGCATTAGGAACCCCAATTTCTATTTCCTTATCAAACCGCCCAGGCCTGCGAAGCGCTGCATCCAGGGAGTGAGGACGGTTTGTGGCACCGAGCACCAGAAGCTGACCGTGACTCCCTTCCTAAGACACAGATAGAGAAAACACTGCAAATATATCTATATATATATATATATATATATATATATATATATATATATATATATATATATATATAATATATACAATATATAAGTAAAATAAAAAAAGGTATCACCTAATACTGAAGAACTCATTTATTCTGCACTATCACAACTGGACTAACACGGCTATTTCCGTTTTATTCATGATGGAAGATACCGCACATAGCTGCACGAAAGAGACACCGACCAAACTGATCACAAAGGAATCACAACTAAACAGCGACATCTACTTCCTATCAGAATGCAAGAGGAGGAACAGGATACCAAATGGGCTGAAGATCAAAAAACCACTTGCAACAACACGCAATTCACATTACGCTGAAAAACTCTGCAAACGCACCAGTGAGAAACTGAGAAACAAACTGATCCATCAACTTTGTGCAAAAAAACAGAAATTAGAACAGCAAAAATGCACAATACTCCAAACCCTGCAATTGCAAAGCAGTGCAAATGCCAACAAACTGGAAAAAGATATGCAAACTCTGCACAAGAGACTACAGTGGAACTTCATCAAGAAGAAACAGAAGAAACTACAACTCCCCTCTCAGTATGACTGCAGACCATGGACATAAACTTAAGGTATTTCAAACCAACAAAAAAGCAGGACAACTACTTACAACTAGAAACCCCAACTGACTTTTCAAGACAGATACACACCCTCAACCCTGAAGAACACACAGCCTGCCAGGGAGTTATAAACCTGTCTGATTATAAACTCTCAAAACCTGAGACCTCAGTTCTCTCCAAGGGACTAACATTCTGTCCCACCACCAAACTGGATCAAATCCAATTGTACTCAGACCTAGAAGAATTCTTCAGGAGACTACCACTGAAAGAATATTTCCTCAAAAGAGAACATTTCCTCAAAAGAGAGCATTTCCACAAAACAGAGCACCCCCATAATGACAGAGCACCCCCATAATGACAGAGCACCCCCATGACAGAGCATCTATTTCACACCACCAACAGGACGCAACGTAAAAATAGTCGGCTACATACAGAGCTTCAGATCGCGAGTTTCCTCACTAGCATCAGCACAAAAGAAAAAAAACTATGTACAACCTATCCCCATGGAGAGATCTGCAATCAAGGAACTGCGAACCAACCATAACACCACCATCACCATCAAACCAGCAGATAAAGGAGGCGCAGTGGTGCTTATGAACACAAATAAATACATAGAAGAAGATAATAGACAACTCACAGACAACACCTACTACAAGAAACTCACACATGATCCAACCAAGGAATATACAAAGCAACTCATGAATCTCATCAAATCATTCCCTAACCACCTGCAACCACAATTGAAGCAACTAATACCCGACAACCCAAGAGTTAGGATTACTACATGCTTCCCAAAATCCACAAACCCCGGCAGACCTATTATAAGAGGTATAGATACACTCACTGAACAAATATCAGGCTTAGTGGAGAATATCCTCAAACCTTTAGTCAGAAGCACCAACAGCTTCATACAAGATACCACAGATTTTGTCAATAACCTTAACATCAACCAACTACCATCCCACACACTGCTAGTTACCACGCATGTAGAATCCCTTTACAGCAACATGCGCCACAAGGATAGTATTGAGGCATGCCTGCATTTCCTTACAACATCTCCCCTGGATCAGAAATACAGCACTGATGTAATTACCAAACTGATAGAATACATCCTCACACACAACTACTTCAGCTTCAACAAGGAAATGTACCTACAATTAATGGGGACTGCAATGGGTACCAAGATGGCACCGCAATATGGTAATCTTTTCATAGCAAATCTTGAACAAAGATTCCTAACTACATGCCCCACAAACCCTACAAATACTAAAGATACATTGATGACGTGCTTATAATATGGATAGAGGGTGAAGGAAACCTAAAACAATTCCACGAGTCCCTGAACTCATTCCATCCATCAAATAAACTCAAAATGGATTATTCAGCAAACATAGTAAACTTTCTAGATACAACAGTAACACGGAAAAATGCCAAACTACACACATCTGTATACAAGAAACCAACAAACAGATGCAGTTACCTCTACAATTCCAGCTTCCATCCCACTCATACTAAACAAGGTATTATACACAGCCAGGCTATAAGATACCACTGCATATGCTCTGACACTGAAGATAGAAACAGGCATCTCACAACCCTTACTGAATCGTTCAGACAGAAGGGATACAAGCCAAAGACTATTGCTAGAACTATTACATCTGCACTAAAAGCCCCACAAGAACACCTGCTACAATACAGACAGAAAGAACCTACCACACGCATACCACTAGTGACCACATACAACCCTACCCTAGAGGGTATACGAAAAATAATCAAAGATCTGCAACCCATGCTGGCAGAGATTGTGACATTAAAATAAATCTTTCCCAAACCTCCCATTCTTGTGTTCCGGCAACCACCAAATCTCAAACAGAAATTAGTCAACAGAAAACTTCATAACAAACTTAAAGACACTGATAATGGCACAAAACCGTGCAACAACACATGTTGCAAACTCTGCAAACATATATGCCAAGATCCTACAGCCAGTTACAACCATGTAACACTCAATGTTAAAGGATCATACTGCTGCACATCCAGGAATGTGGTGTATATGATTCAGTGCAACAAATGTGACCAAGGATGCTACATTGGGGAAACCAGCCAAAAACTTCAAGGCAGAATGAATATGCACAAACACCATGAAGAAGGAAGATAATGCTCACCAGTGGGACATCATTTCTCACATACCATTTTGGCTTTATTTTTGTTAAATAAATCATGACACGGTGTAATATGTCATGTGTTGTTCATCTGAGGTTGTATTTACCTAATTTTAAGAACTGCTAAGGAACAGATGATTGTTAGAATGTCCTGATATGTAAAACCATAGAATTCAAAGAGGGTGTACTTTCGTGTGTGTGTGTGTGTGTATATATATAATATATACACTACACATACACATTACCATCCGAGGACTGATAAAGTAGAGACAATTACGATATTCGTGATGTCTATACTGTTTAAGCTAATATAAACTTTTTGTTATCTACTATATATATATATACATATGTTATCTACCTAATATATATATATATATATATATATATATATATATATATATATATATATATATATATATATATATATATATATATATATATATATATATATATATATATATACACATACTGTATTAGGTAGATAACAAAAAGTTTATATTAGCTTAAACAGTATAGACATCACGAATAACGTGATATATATATATATATCTTCCACTGAGCCAAAGGACAACGAGGCATTCCCTGCAGTTCCATGGCAGGTCGCAGCCCAAGGCCTGGAATTATTGAGTTTGGCTTCCTTTAGCAATCCCAGGCCACAGAGAATATCAGTCTGGCTACATCGGATTTTACACACAGGGGCCCCACATATCTACCCACAGGAAACGTGTTTTGACTGCACTGCACACATTTTTGCTCCAAATTTGTGTTATATGTACCAAACCGGTTCATATAGATTCTCACTTAAGGTGCAAACTTTTAAGCAAAAAAAAAAAAAAAAAACACCCCCAAATTCACCTCAAATTTTCATTTTTTTTTAACGCAGATTGAAAGGCGAAAAAGGTACACACAGAGGCACACAATTTGATACAGGTCATTATAATCTGTCCGCCATGTAACTCCTCATGCTGACATTCTCCCAAAACCAAGCAGAAGCACATGGCACGCACAGTGCTCGATACATAGGACGCAGAGAGACGAGACACAAAAATGATGCAATTTGCCACAATTTCAATACAAAATTGCTTTAGCACATAGGAGTTTTATATGATATACTGTATACAGTTTCATCTTCAGGCTCCTTTAACTCATCTTGGAGTATACAATGTGGGATGGATGTGACCCAGAGACCATTCATTTAAAAGCTGGAGCCAGCAACAAAATGCAGTGGATACAGATATATATATATATATTATGTTTTATAGAGGTGCTCCATCCCACCAAGTTACTAGGAAATGTCTTACACTTCATATAAGAAATTGGAAAGGGTCATATTTACTGTAATAGATTTCTGGCTTCCTCTCTGTTGTCTTACTTAACCTTTTGTATGGTTCAGCGTAATAGCTCATTATATCCTCCTTTAATCTTGATAATCTTATACCCCCCGCGCCCTCCCCCCCCCCAGTCACCAGCAGACAAGTTTCTATCGATTCCTTCTGCAACTCTGTTCAGGTTTTAAGGTTGTCCGGGCGAACCACAAACAAAATAACTACTAATCACCAAGAAATGCGTTATTTTTACTCTATGCATTAATAACGTAACAATAATAATACAAACTTTAGGGAAACGTTTTGGGCCACGAGTAGTGAAATACTGCACCATAACTATGCACAGCAGTGTCCACATTCACAATCATGGAAACAATGAACAGCTGCTTACTACATGCGGAAAGAAGAAGCTGGAGGAAGGCGCGCTCACACTACCTGCAGCTCTGCCATGGCTGCACGCTCCTCCAACGAGGGTTTGGGGAAGAACAAAGAAGTAGCTGGACACTAGGTGCCATTTTTTATATATACCGAGATAGATATATATATATATATATATAGACATATATATATATATATATGTCTCTGGCACAGAAAGGCTAAGCTTGTTGTAATGTCTCTATCATAACATCAACACGTATTGCAATTAAACCACAACTCAGAGATACTATTAAATTCATAAGGGTCTATGGGGCCTATGCAGAGAGCTGCGAATTTTAAAATTGGCGAATTTATTAAAAAGTAGCTTTTTTGGAGAGTTTTAATCTCCATATGCAGAAAAGTGCGAATTCTGCTATGTTTAACATGGATGCGTGTGGCGAGTTTAAATTGGCGAGATGCGCGCTTCAGAAATGTGTTAAAACAAATTTGCGCCTTTTTTTTCCCCTTTGCAATGGCCGCGAGCGGCAGGTTTTTTTGGCGAGGCAAAACGGAGACAATCGCGCCATTTTATTGGCGCGAACAGCCGCTAGATGCCGTTCGCGCCTCTCTGCATACGGATATTTTTAAAACTGGCGAGATTGAGGTTCTCGCCAGCCGCGAGGCGAGTTTTACAAATAGAAAAGAAAAATTGGCGCGTTTTTCGGAACTCGCCATTTTCTGCTGCTTTCTGCGCGATTTTCTCCAAAAAATGGCGCATTTCGAAATAGCGCTGCTCTCTGCATAGGCCCCAAAGTATCAAGACAATTTTGGAGCAAAACCGGGGCATTTTCACCCTGCACCTATAGTGTGTATCAAAGCATTTCCTCCAATGTATCCCCTGCGTGCCGTAGCTTGCACCTTGGGGAGTGCCAGTAGGAGACGTTGGCGGGGAGTTACATGGTGCACGGATTATAATGAGATGCATCACAGTCTGGGTATCTATGCAACATACTTTTTGCCCTTTATTTGCCCTAAAAATGCCTGCATATCTCAAGTGGCGTAAATCTAAAATTCTGCATCAGATGTAAGAAACTGTTCTTGCATCTGCCGTATCTCTGCTCCAAAAAACAGAGCGGTGCGTCCAAGCACGCGTGTCTCTACGGGGGAAACAAAGACGCCTTAAGCTCTATAAGGTTAACCTTCTGTCTACAGCCATTACCGAGTCAATGCCGTCCATCAGTGTAAGCAATGTGGACACCACACGCTTCTCCACTTCATTCTGGGCCCCTTCTCTTTTCGGACACAGTGCATCCAGCTCATCAATAAATATAATGGAAGGATGACTAAAAAAAAAAAGGAACAACAATTTTTTTTTAGCATGTGGTCCCTTCAGGAAATAAAAAAAAAGAAATTCTGACTTTCAAAGAAAAAAAGAGTGTTACATCTTTAGTATAGCCACAGATGTTAATTTAGACAACATTACCGTAGGGATGCTTCTACGAATATCTGCCGTAGTCTTGCCTCTGTCTCCCCATAAAACCTGCGAGGAAACAGCAGTGTTTAGCAAGAATGGTTCAGTTATTTCTCCCGTTCGCACCAGCATTCAAACAATAACACCGTGGTCAGATTCTCACCATTTCCCCGATGCCAGGTTTTACATTATTTAAACATGAAACAGAAAACATGTAGCTTGTTGTCGTTAAGGTGTTTTTATGCCAACCATTAAAAAAAAAATGTAAAGTGGCTTTTTATTATTGTATCCAAGCCTCTTATTTTACATATTGGTAGTAGTCTTGCTCATTTCATTCCTAAATAGAAGTGCTGAGGGGGCATTGGCTTTTCTGCCATGTGGGATATCACATTAGTCCAGACATTACTGGGCAACTCTGAACGTTTTTGCTGATGAGATGTGCTGTTACAATAGAACAAAACAGTCTATCAGTGTCCCCTTTACCACCAAGTCTGACAATGCCCATACTACCTTCCCATAGCATCCTGAGTCACGTTAGTAAGTATTTAGAGATGCCTAGATGAATCCTCGGACTAGTACTCCATATAGGTTACATTGTTTGCAATATCACAGCATCAAAAAAGTGCAGCGTTATTCAATAATAATAATTATTAACAAAAAAAAATATAATAATAATAATAATAGATTATTGCCTAAACAGGATAATTTTTTTAATATACATTTGGTGGTTTTTTGTCTCGTCTTTAAGCTGAGAGACTGTGATACACGTATTTCTTAAAAGATTTAAAGGGCTTTATAAAGTGCAGAGTACAATTCATTTACCCCCAGTTTCTGCAGAGCCCCAGCAGGTGGGGAGGCTCTCTGAGAACCATGTATTGGTAATGTGACGATGGCGGGACAATGTTCCCAGTCTGCTCCTCTGTTGAACAGAGGTGGCAGCCGGGCATAAGCACTGGGGTTGGGAGCCCCCCGTTCAATGCCGTTCAGAGGGAGTAGCAGTGTTACGTTACCAGAACAAGTCTCAGCACATGCAAACAGCCAAGGACTTCAAGATCAAAGGTAAACTCACTTGCTCATTATTTCGGGACCATTGATAACGGAAACATGAGCTCCAACTTCATTAGCGATTGCTCTCGCTATCAGCGTCTTGCCGGTGCCGGGAGGCCCATAAAGCAGCACTCCCCGAGGAGGAGGAATCCCTTCAAGCAAGAGGAAATATTCCTGGTCAGCACAGGTCACAGCATTTAAAAAAACTCAAAGGCATAATCTTACAGTTCTGGCTGCTTTGGCCAGGGACATCAAGAGCATCAGGCTCCAATTACTCATTCCTGTCACCACCCTACGTTTTCTTGACTTTGGCCGCTGCAGAGGTTGGTCGTCTGAAGTTAACAGTACTTTGGTGACCAACCGTTTGCAGTCTTGTTGCAGTGAAAGCCGCATCTGACATCCAGAAGTTAAAGGTATTCCAACAAATCAGGAGAGGGAAACTGTGCCAGGCAGGTGCACCCCACGGCACGCGCCCACTTACTGGGCAGCTTGGCTAAAGTTGCTAAATAAATATATATTTTTTAAATCAGACTGTGATTAACAATGAACTCCAGTAACTGTGGTTCTAGAGGCTTAAGACCTTTTTTTTTTTTAACTAAGTGGTGCTATATCTTAAGATACCTTCACTATAATGGACCACAAGGTGTCTTCCAGCGGCCAAAAGTGTCTTATGAAATAGCACTGCTTAATAAATATGGGCCATAAACTTTACACTGGCTTCTCGGAAACAACAACATCCATCTCTACTCAAACACTGACCAAGAATTAACAGAAGATGCCAGAGCAATGGTTTACAGGCATAAAAAAGGGTGTCCGCAGTTTTAAAGACCTATTTCTCCAAAGATCTGATGAAGACAAGTTGATGTTAAGCTGTCAAAAATAATGTCGTTGAAAATCCCCTGTAATTAGGATGTCATGAATATTAATTCATGCAGCACGATGAACAAATACATTTAGCATTTTGACTGATTTTTTTTTTTCTAGCGTTTGAACTAGTAAACTTAAAACCCCAAATGAACTGATGGCCACAAGATTGGTAGCCTTTCTTAGCAACTCAGACAAATATAAGTATTTTTAAGTAATTTCAGAAAGTGGCCTTAGAAATGTTTAGAAACAACCTAAACGGCGACTTGGCAGCTGTTACTTCCCTTATATTCTGCTTTTTAACTGCCTTACGTTATGCTAAACACTCATCATTCTCCTCCTATTCTCCGACAGGGAAAGTATATGCAAGAAGCGTATCGTGTTCTCATTGGGAAGGAAGACACAAGAAACTACAATTCCTTTACTTAGACCTTTGTACGTGAAAATGTTTAAACTTTCAAAAAGGTTTAAAGATAATGAAATATACAGTATATATATATTTTTTTAATGCACCAATTACCATGATTTAACCTGATCACTGCAAAATTCTTACCTTGCACATAAGTACAAAGTACTATAGTTAGTTAGAATGTGGTAAACTACAACAAATAAAAAACATGATGTTACAAATTATATATATATATATTTCTTTTTTTTTGTTTTGTTTTTTAAAGTTTGGTCCATTTAATGGTCTATCCATAAAATACACCCCAAGGATCTCTGCAGTCGCTGAATGAAAAATGTACTCATTGTAGACAACAGATGCCTTACCGTAACGCTTAAAAAGTTCAGGCTGCTTCAGAGGCAACTCTATGGTTTCCCTGATCTCTTTCAACTGGCTACTCAAACCACCAATCATATCGTAGGTAACCTTGGTTTTCAGTTCATCTCCCTCCGGCTCCGACATGGCCCTTGAATCTGTGTATCTGATTTGGGTTAGGGACGAAATGCAATAAAAAGTGTCAGTGTTACATCTTACTCCAGATTTTCTGCGTGGAGATGTTAGGCTGTCTTTGTCTGCTCTGACAGAGCCAGGACTTTCAATGTGTGAAGTAGTACTTTCTTGACACAAATGTCCTGTGTTGTTGCTTTCTGGAAGGGCTTCTGAAAAACGGTCAGCGGAGGACAGAGAAACCCTGCAGTCCTCAGGTTTGCAGGGAGTGCTGGTGGTTGTTACATCCCGATTGTCCTCAATATCCAAAAGGCTAAGCTCTAAGGACAGCTCCAAGCTGCTGATGTCCACCCTAGTCTTTTCCATTGTTGTCTCATGTGCAAACGTGTGACTGGCCAATGCTTCCTGTACTGTGCCATCAATGCCTTTCACTTTGTTCACCAACAAGCTGCATGATCTGCCGTAGAAGTTCAGACAAAGATGGTTGCCCGGTAAAACGATCTTCCCATCTGTAAATCAATTTACAGAAACAAGGATTGGAACAGTCTTGGAAGACATAGATAATACTTGAGTGGTAAATATGTTACAAAAGTATTATTTTTTTAGGTAAAACATCTAGAGCTATATTTACATTTATTTATATATTTAGTGCTACTCCAAAACATTGACCGAAAGTCAACAAAAGTGCGATATATCGGTAACAGCCACCGATTTTAATGGTACCAACCACCAGATAAGGTGTGATAAATTGCACTGCGATTTGATGACGACTGGCTATGGAATTTGACGGCAAATAAGAACGTCTTGGCCCCTAGTCTGCCCATGTTTCTCTGGAATCTGCTGTAAAACCTCACACCCCATTGGCTTTCTTTCTTGTTAGCTTCATTTCTATCCCAAACATGATTATAAATTCCTTACTGTATTAGCCTCTAAACCCCTCTGTTGGAAGGCTATTCCATGAATCCACCACTCTTTTGTGAAGAAGTAGCTTCAGAGCAAGGCCTCGCCCTAGCACTTCTCTTTCAGTTATCCTGCCCGTCTGTACTCTTGTTGAAATCCTTTGTGTATTTAAAAGTTTCTGTCATATTCCCACTCTCTTCCCTTCTCTCCTCCAAGCTGCATAGATTAAAATGTCCTCGAGTATTTCCTGATAAATGTTATGCACAATCTCTAAATTATTTATGTCCTTCAGGAGATATTGTTTCCAGAACGGAACACAACACTCTAACCCAGGGGTGCACAACTCCAGTCCTCAAGCCCCCGCCCCCCCCCCCAAACAGGTCAGGTCAGTCATGGACTGCACCTCTGATTGAGCCACCTGTGCTAAAGAAGGGATATCCTGAAAACCTGACCTGTTGGAGGGGGGGGGGGGGCTTGAGGTCTTTGGTTCTTAGAGGTGGTCTTACCAAATGGGGGAGGAGGGGGAAAAAAAAGGAGGGGAAGAAACTATTCTTTGTTGGTAAGACACCTGTGTGCATAAAAACGGGCACCCCTGAGATACCTGGGAAATAGGAGTCATTAGCATATCCGATTAGCATATTCCCAGATATCCTAGGTGCATCTCTCCACGTGTTTGAGGGGACACTTAGGACTCCAAAAATAGTCTCCCTCTTCAGTACAACCCGTATTTCAGGGTCGGGAACTTCTGGGTGAACAGAATGTTATGTCAAAATCCAATGTGCTAATAGTAGTGGCCACCGGTGGGAATTGCGTACATTCAAACGAAGGTAGGCAAATTTTACCCTTTTTTTTTTTTTTTTAACTTTAATCCGCGAATATTCGCACATCTGAATAAATGCTAATTTGAATGTTGGCGAAAAAGTCACCCATCTCCATTCCCAAGTACCTTTCATCTAAAAGTAGTTTGTATTATGGTGCCAGTGTCTTCTCAGCCTCCTGGAGGATTAAAAATGGCCACCAAAGCACAGGCCCGTAGGAGACCACAGTGGCTGACGTTACAGCGTACTACTGGATGGCAGTGGACGCCATCTTTAAATATCAAGAAAGTGCACGGTCACAGAAAACGGAAAGTATCTCAGGAACCAGACGTGCCTGGATCTGAAAATAGCCGCGCTGAGTTACGGGGGAAACACTCCCATCCGCAAACTGAGACAAACGCATTTCAATGGCTGCTTCAATAATTTTGTTCACCCTCCTGGAGGGTAGAGGAATACTTTCCCTTAAAGACCATGTGTCATGTCACTAATAAAGATATTAAACAGCACCGGTCTCAAGACACATCCTGAGGTACTCCACTAGTCATCTTCCCTTCCTCTGGCTGTACTCCATTTACCACAACTCAGTTACGTATCTTTCCACCAATGTCTTATCCATGTAACCATTTTGTAATCCAATCCCAAGCATTGCACGTTGTTCCTCCGCCTGTGGGACAGTGTCAAAAGCCCAACTAAAATCTCCACCCTGATCTATTATCTTAGTCACCTCACCCAGTCAAACAAAAAGCAATTAGGATTGTTTGACATGATCTCCACCCAATAAATCCATTGCTGCCTGGGATCTTGTAAGTTGCTGCTGTAAAATATTTGACAATTCTTTCTTTTCACTGTTCCCATCAGTTTCCCCGCTACTGACATCAAACTCACAGGCCTGTAGTTACGTGCCTCTACCCTAATTCCCATTTTGGGAAGTGGGACTATATTTGCACTGCGCCAGTCATCGGCAACTACACCCGTTAAGAGTGACTGGTTAAATAGTTCTGTTAATTGTGAATAAGTGAATATAAGGCGCTAACAACTTAAATATATACAATAGTGATACGTGCAAGTGTAATATAAATTAATATAGGTGCTCAAATAATAAACCCTGCTCAAACCCTCTGGTAGAACCTGTTTCCAGGGTTCCAAGTAGAAAGATGTATTTCAAACAATCCAGGAGGAGCAAAATATAGGGAAATAAAAAACAGAAAACAGTGCAAATTTAAGTGCAGACGTTGAGACTATGATGAAATTATAATGACAATATCTTGGCTCTGTCGGTCTATCTACTCACAAGATGTAAGTGGTAAGTATGCAGTAGGCAGATTGGGCTGCCACCCCAGGTAGTAGCTGTGTATTGTGGATATCCCTCCAGGCTTATCTCGTCAGGGTAACCATGGTGTACATAGGGGAGGAAACAAAGCTACATAGCGCGATCTGTCTTTCCAAAAACTTTATAAAATGAATATAAGCATATAAAATGTGCACTTACAATGTGCCAGAATTAAAAATGCATTTATCACAATCACAGTGATTCTAGGGTTTTTTTTCCGATCTCACCGCCTCCTCTCTGGCTCTGGATGTCAGCCGTCTGCAGCCTGGAATACTCAGCTCCGTTTCTCCTCCGGTGCGTGTGACGTCACTGCTCAGTGGAAGGTACAGCTACGGATCCCTCACTAGGCCAAAACACCACTCTACGTGTTTCGCCCAGCTCAGCAAGCTGTCAATGGCTTCGTCAGCCTGACGAAGCCATTGACAGCTTGCTGAGCTGGGCGAAACACGTAGAGTGGTGTTTTGGCCTAGTGAGGGATCCGTAGCTGTACCTTCCACTGAGCAGTGACGTCACACGCACCGGAGGAGAAACGGAGCTGAGTATTCCAGGCTGCAGACGGCTGACATCCAGAGCCAGAGAGGAGGCGGTGAGATCGGAAAAAAAACCCTAGAATCACTGTGATTGTGATAAATGCATTTTTAATTCTGGCACATTGTAAGTGCACATTTTATATGCTTATATTCATTTTATAAAGTTTTTGGAAAGACAGATCGCGCTATGTAGCTTTGTTTCCTCCCCTATGTACACCATGGTTACCCTGACGAGATAAGCCTGGAGGGATATCCACAATACACAGCTACTACCTGGGGTGGCAGCCCAATCTGCCTACTGCATACTTACCACTTACATCTTGTGAGTAGATAGACCGACAGAGCCAAGATATTGTCATTATAATTTCATCATAGTCTCAACGTCTGCACTTAAATTTGCACTGTTTTCTGTTTTTTATTTCCCTATATTTTGCTCCTCCTGGATTGTTTGAAATAAATAGTTCTGTTAACAGTGTTGACAGTACAACCCCCAAGCTCTTTTAATATGTATCCACCTGGCCCTTTGACTTATCCACTTCGAGTTTTCAAAGTTCCATTAGTACTTTCTGCTCCGTACATGGATTTGTATCCTTCTCCTTTTTATTTACACTCCTGTTCCCTAACTGTGGTTCCTCTCCTTCACCTGTGAAGACTGGGCACAAATAATTATTACCGTGGTTCGCTGTCGCCCATAAGACACGTTTCAGCATGGCTCGGTAACAAAGTGACTGGGCTGCCCTACGGCTGGAGTAGAACTTAGTAAATATTGCTCTCTCTTGCAATGTATCTTCACTATAAACAGTTCTCCAGTGAGGACAAGCGAAAAGTACTTTAAAAATCAAACAATGGTTCATTATTGCATTGCCATTTTCCAAAGGGGACTTCTCCTATGGATTTCCTATTGTGTTATTTGCTTTTCTTAGCTAGACATATTTCACTACAAAGTGTTCAAAGCTGAGACTCCTAATGTCTGGCTGCTGATCCTATCAGTTCAGAACTCAAACGTAATTAAGGAAGATGCGAGAATGGAAAAATACAATTCTTATTATGCTTCTCTGTACACTCTATTAACCCAATGCACACGTTTTCATGTGTGCTGGTGTCTTTTCCATTGGCAGTATGTCAGGTATTGATGAGATGAAGTGCTACTGAATGTATCTGATGTGGTCATCTTGAACACACTGTGCACGGAGATAACATGCAGCTTTGAAAAAAAACTCATACTGCTTTAATTCTCCCTAAGTTAACTTGTTAATTACTCACAAGTATACAAAAAGAATAAGATTCGGAGGTGCTACCCCGTTTAAAAGCTGAAGGCCAAATCAGCTGCATTTCAACAAATAACCAGTAGGGGGCACTGAGAAAGCATCCTATTAAGCTGAGGTAGAATGTTTCTTCTTAAAGGGTGATGCAATGTACACTTCAAGCGATGCGCTGCAGACAGGTGTTACTTTAGGTTCTATTCTTTCTAAGTAGAAAGAGATTTAAATTGTAATGCTGTATAATGCACCTTACATTTTTATGGGGAGTTGGTTATGTTCGCCTTAGACATACATACCACATCATATGTGCAGTGGTGCTTCAGTACTGTGGCAGCGGGCAGTCCTCGGTTATCCGACACAATGCGTTACTCAAAATGGCGTTGGATAGCGAAACGTTGTAAAGCGAAACACGTTTTCCCATAGGAACACTGTTTAAATTAAAGGTTCCGCTCCTGAAGGCATTTTTAACACTAAAATACACCAAATATTTTACGCAGGCAATAAGATATGCAGCACACACATAAATTATATAGTGTATATACTGTATATATATATATATATATATATATATATATATATATATATATATACATATATAATATAACATAATAAATAATATATTATATAGTATATTATATAGTATAATATAATATTATATTGTATAATATATATACGCTCTTCAACGCTTTGCAACGTTGTTTATGTGTATGTGTGTATATATATATATATATATATATATATATATGTGGTTGACAAATTACAAAAAAAAATCTACTCGCCACCTAGTACCAAACGTGTGCTGCTTGGGCCAATATTTACTCGCCCGGGGGTTAAATCCACTCGCCCGGGGCGAGCAAATGTATAGGTTTGTCGAACACTGTATATATATATATACACACACACACACACACACATACACATAAACAACATTGCAAAGCGTCGAAGAGCGTATATATATTATACAATATTATATTATACAATATAATATTATATTATACTATATAATATATTATTTATTATGTTATATATATATACACATATATACACACACACACACACAACGTTGCAAAGCGTCGTAAGAGCGTTGGATAAGACGTTTTGGCGTTGTAAAAATGAACATAGGTTTGCATTGCATAGCGTTTGATAAGCCATTCGTTGTAAAACGAGGACTGCCTGTATTAGTGCTACCTGCAGCACCTGAATGTGCAGCTATTCCAAGCCCATCTCTTCCTATAGCCTGCAGAAATAGGACATGAAAGGAAGCAGCACGATTGTGGCAGCGTGAACCTCAGCAACACATCTTCAACAAACCAGCAAATGCCACCAGTAATGAAATCTCAATAGATATTTGGCGGTGGGTAGCCTTTTCGTGATTAGCAGTGACCCGATAATGCTTTGGCTGTCTATTTCTAAAGAAAAGCTGCAAACTGTTGCAAGTGCTTTGTAATATTTAGATATCTTTTATTGCATCGTGTTAACTTTCCATGCGATTGCTGAACACAATATGCTGCTTTAAAGTGACATCCTGCTCTTTTTATGTTGTATATACCAAATACGATTCATGTGCTCTATGGCTGTATTAGTCATTCATCGCAGAGATCTCTTGGCTATAGAAATATTATTATTTTCCCCTATTTTTGCACTATTTAGATTTAAGGGGGCGTGGGGGGGAAGAAAACACATAAGCTGCCAGTGTTTGGAACGCATGCACATTCCAATAACATTGCTATCAATAACTAGTTCGTTATCAAGAAAGTTCCCATTTCCATTTTTACCCATAAAAGGCAACAATTATGACATTCAGGCTCACACTGGCTTACTGGGTGTTCCAGGAAGTCCCCAATGTTCCCCGGGAAACTGATGCGACCTTAAGACCCAGACTGGCCAAGTCTCATTCCTGTCTTGGGTGGACTCAGGAGATTGGCTGTATCAGCTGCTGGGAGAGTCAGTGTGCACTGTGTCTATTAGTGAATGTATGTGTAGCCCTGCTTCCTAGCGAACGCAGGCCACTACCATATGCTGTATTACCTGTAGGCTCACAGGGTCTGAGCCTCTGCCACGGAGAGCCTGGGGCACACACAATATCTAGAACTTGGTGCAGCGCCTCCACCTGCGACAGCTTCCGCCCGAGGACACACAGCAATATCCCTTACACACAGCAATATCCCTTAACCAATTAACTTTACCTGCAGTAACCATGTGTTATACCAACAGGTGTCCCTCCCTAGGGGAGACACTATACTCGGCGTCTCGCTGAACGCTCACCCTCCCTTCTCCCTACACCGGGTGATCCCACCCCGTGTCCAGTTCCCCTTGGGAATAGTTCCCCCACCCTCAAGTGAGTCAATGAAAGTGTATGAGTGTGGCTGCGCAGCCACTGTGTCCCGAATGAAGGATGGTACCGTTGGTGCACTTTAGAATTACCTGCCGGACACTCCAGTACCCGGTGCGGCTACAATCTTCACAAAGGATCAGCGAGGTGTAGATGACGTCACCCGTAGGTGTCTAGGGCGATCCCACCCAGACACGCTGCGACTCAATAACGGGGTCTGGGCCCAGACCTCCCGCTCACTTAGAACTATCCCTGTGGTGATAGTGTGGCAATAAAGGGATCCGGAACCTAACTATGGCCAGTCCCTAGCTCTGCTTGTCTCTACGGGGACTCAGGGCCTAACTGGGCCTGGGGCATGCGGCCTACGTAGGGGGCGGTCTGCCTCCCCACACTGAAGCTCCTTCTCCTCTCCTCTCCAACCAAACTCTGACTCTCGTGCACGCAAACACTTCCTTTTCCTCATGGTCTCGCACCTCATTGGCCCAAACGCATCACGGGGACCCGCGGGGGCTGCTGGGACCCGTCGTGCTCTACCTCCTTCGCGGGCTTTCTCTCCGCGCATGCGCAACCTCTGCTAGGCCAAGTCTGTGCTGGCGCCAACCACAACATGGCGGCTCCCTTGGGCGGAACCTCCATTATCAGAGTGTTCCCTAACTCCAACATTCCCACCCATACCAACAAAATGGTGGAAAAGGGGGGGTCCCGGCTACATATGTATGTATGTATGTACGTACAGTATGTATGTATGAACGTATGTATGCCTGTCTGGGCCTGTGTAAGTACGGATAAGTAAAAGCCCTATTATAACTTTTTTCATACCCCAGTCAGACATTGACTGGACAAGAACATCCTTGGAATCAGGGGACTCGCAGAGTAATAGAGATAAACAGTTATAGATAAGGAAATCCCCAGATCACCAAAAGAAGAATGGAGCAGTGAACTCCCTGGCTAATTAGTAGCGGAAAATGAACAGAACGTTAGTGGTTGAAGCCAAATAAACAATCCGCAGACTTCTTACCCATGAGCCTCAGCAGAAAGGAAGACAGCTCTTCAACGCGGACACCGCTGGCATCCTTCTCCCTGTGACGATGAATGGAAACATACAACCGGCATGAATAAAGCGCTCTCACATATGCTGTGTGGTTGCATTGTGAGCCACACATGTTACTACTTAAGGTTTATCAATCTTTATAGTAACAAGCTTAACCTAATTTTGCGTGCTGTACGTACTTGTCCAGGAGGGAAACAAATACAGAACAGCCCTCTTATATTGAACTCGTGTTTGACACAAAACAAAGATCACTACATAAAGGGATTCATTCAGAAGAGGAAAATCCCCCCACTTTGCAGCTGAAGCAGGATAAAACATACCAGAAACATGCTAAAAAATAAAACATACAGTCTTAGCAAGCGCAAAACCTAAACCCCCTACAAAAAAAATATATAATATATATACAGTATATATATATACAGTATATATATATACAGTATATATATATATATATATATATATATATATATATATATACATACACACATACACAGTATATACATATACATATACAGGCATACCCCGCTTTAAGGACACTCACTTTAAGGACACTCGCGAGTAAGTACATATCGCCCAATAGGCAAACGGCAGCTCACGCATGCGCCTGTCAGCACGGCCTGAATAGCAATACCGGCTCCCAACCTGTACCAAAGCTGTGCGCAAGTGGGGAGACTATAGAGCCTGTTACACATGCGTTATTTACATCAGTTATGCACGTATATGACGATTGCAGTACAGTACATGCTTCGATAAGTGGAAAAAGGTACTGCTTCACTTTAAGTACATTTTCGCTTTACATACATGCTCCGGTCCCATTGCGTACTTTAATGCGGGGTATGCCTGTATATACATACATATATATATATATATATATATATATATATATATACAGTTATATATATATACAGTTATATGTGTATATATATACAGTTATATGTGTATATATATATATATATATATATATATATATATATATATATATATATACACACATATAATAATGTTACATTTATTAGGCTGTTATTTTTATTGGGGGGGGGGGGGCAGGGGGATTTCAATAAACATCTACTTCTAACCGTTCCGACACGTTACTGTGACGAGTACAATTTGAGGAGGCTGTAACTGTTACAGTGCGGGGCTGAGCGCGGGGAACCTGGCGTATTCTTGCTGACCGAGTTCAAAGGTATAAAGCACAAAGCTGGTCTTCCAGTTCCTAGTTCTGCCAGTAATACTTTAATAAAAATCATGTTATATCCCTGTGATTCCGCTACCGGTATGAAATAATATTTAACCGGGGGTCCGTATACTAATACAGAGAAAACCATTCATTTGCGCAACGCAGTTTTAGTTTTGCCTGAAAAGTGCGACACACACAGCCCCAGCAAGCTCCGAACCCAAACCCACCACACCAGTGCTCAACACCCCGCAACAGGTCAGCTTTTCTGGATATCCCAGCTTCAGCACAGGTGGCTTTATCAGCCCCTGCTTCAGCACAGGTGGCTCAATCAGAGGCTCAGTGAAAGACTGAGCCACCTGCGGGGACACCTGGGATATCCTGAAAACCTGACCTGATGGTGGGAGGCCTTGAGGACAGGAGTTGAGCCCCCTGCCCTATTGCATGGACGAGCTTTCAGGCTGGGCTTGAAGAGCAGACCAGGAGAAGCACCAGGAAGGCTAGAAACGCTGCCAGCATTTATTACGGCGACGTATTGCCTCAGGGCCGATGTGGGCCGCAGATACGAAAATCATGCAAGGTTAAAGGTTTTTGGGTATGTTCAGGCTTTGGGGGTGGGGGGGAGACGGCTGCCCTTCCCCTGAGCACCTTGACTGACAAATCTTTTCAGAGGAGGTCTGTATTTGCACGAGTGCTGCTGACCCTACACTCGATAGCTTGGACTTCATAATTACTATAAGGACAATGGACCAAACAAAGCAACAATTCACTTCTTGTTTTGAGGACTGAATCTTATCACCAAATGCATTAAATAAAGATTGTAAAACCATCCAAATTAAAATGAAAAATACTTATATTTATCTGATTATTATTTTTTTTATAAAGCTGTTAAGGTGCTCACTTTAATGTAATAAACATGGCACGTTCCCACATTCCCTGCCCCTTTAAGGAGATAGGCAGAGACTAATCTAAGAAAGTGTAGTAAAAATAAGAAAATATTTGTTTACCACTGAAGCAGAACTGCAGTAATACTTTACAGCAGGGGTACGCAAACTTCCCCCCTGAGCCCCCCCCGTCTGCACTCTGCCCCTGCTCACGCCCCCTTCCTTACCATGTCGTCAAATGATGGCACAGCGTCATGTCACCCACCGGCATCATTTGCCGCCACGTTGCCGGAGACGAGGTAAGTGAAGTTACAGATGCCTCACACGATCCCCCAGAATTTAATTTTAAAAAGCCCAGGGTACGCCTCCCCCAGTTTTACTGAATGCACAGGGAAGAAACCTGGCTACTATAAACAAACAGTCCACTAGATGGCGATGCAACCCTACTAACCAGCTATTTTACGCTGGGAATCACTAAACGCCAGCAGTAACTGTTATTGACTTGTATGGCAGTTAACATGTGACTGAGCTCTGCTACCCCCTTACTGGAGAGAAGTAAATCCTCCCCATAATCTCTGTTTTAGTCTCAAATCTCCCATCACTGGGCAATATTTATTCCACTGACCCCCCCTTACCGAAGGCTTATAAATATGTACTTAATCACCATTATATTCTTCCAAGTACAGGCCGTTCTTCCGGAATTAATTTCCCTGTGCTACTGTTTAGTATTAGAAGTATAGGAGGGTCACGACCATTCGTCCCATGCAGTCTGTTCATTTTTACGACTCATTTTGAAGCTTTACAATCTGTTACGCCAAAGTTCCTCGTTACGTAGGTGACCATAACAAAAACATTATGATGACGCATTGATGACAGACATGTTCATCAAATGGGATAACTAATACAGTTTTAGACTGGGACAGCAAATACAAATACCACTTGTGAGCACGTTCACGTGTCAGACAGGTCTGCAACGCTGCTTTTCACCATCATCTCCAAGCACACAATGCTTCCACTGCAGCTAGGGATTCTGGGTAATGACATGAAAATGCGTCACGCGTCGTTTTTTGTCCATGGGTCCCTATAAGCGCATGCCTGCCGCATTACACAGCTTTTCAGCGCAGCCTGGGTTAAAGAAGTGCATAGCCGGTAAAACCGACTTACAGACAGACTGCTGTTTCAACCATTTGGTTTCAGTGAGGTTAGTTAAATTGAGACAAAAACATCATTTAGCAGAGATAAGATATTCAGTTACAGTGGTAATGTTAAAGGAAAGTAACCCACGCACTGCATAAACTTTTCTTTTTTTTAACCCTCTTCTCCCCTCTTATGAGAATCATGCAGACACACAGAAAAACATACTGAATATTTCCAACCACTGCTACGCGATTGTGATCCAATGTCTTAAGGGATTTTTTGCTGCCCCAAACCTGTGTAAGCCGATTTCTCTGTTTAACAAGATATTTGCTTTCAACCACTCCTTTTGTACCAGCACCGTGCCTTTTCCTTTTTGGAGTTAAGAAATATACATTCATTCATACTGAATAATTTAACTTGCGTTATTAGCCCAACTCATTTTAAATGGCCTGTTTACATTGCAAAGTATTGTGTACAAGGTTCACACCACCTAAAAGAAAATAATATTAATGGAAACACAATGCTAATAATAACATTGTTTAAGACGTTTTATGTGCGTGCCGTATGGAAGTTACATACCTCAGAGTGACATCTATTTCCTCTGCTTGCAGCACGGCCCCCGTCAGGGGCTGAATAATGACTGGATCTCCAGGCTTCACCTTCAGGTTATTCTGCACCATCACACTCATGCCAACTTTCCCAGCGGGTAACCCGGAAACAGGCCACGCAGTGGCCACCTACGCAGGGGGAGAAGGCCCCAAGTCAGATTGGCCGTTTTCAGACATTGGAAGTGATTTGTGAGTTCATTTTGCAAAGCCCCGATGACAAAGAGGAACAGATTTGTTGCATTTATGAACTGCAACATTAGCAACAAAAAATACCATTTAGTCGTCGCACAGGTCATTACGCCCACCGAGATACTCATTATCAGTGTTCGACAAACCTATACATTTGCTCGCCCCGGGCGAGTGGATTTAACCCCCGGGCGAGTAAATATTGGCCCAAGCAGCACACGTTTGGTACTAGGTGGCGAGTAGATTTTTTTGTGTGGAGAGTAGATTTTTTGGTGATTTGTCAAACACTGCTCATTAAACACAGTAACGTCCGTTTCTGCCACATTGGCCTTTGTTTAATCACTTGAGAGTCAGAAAGGCGCGGGAAAGGTTTAAATATGTTTTGTTAGCACCTGAATGTGCAGAAATGCAACATGCGTGAGGACTATAGGGTTCGTCAGAAAAAAAATGAACAGAAATTCTTACCTCTTGTCTTCCATCTGTGCTACTAAGCAAGACAGGGCGACCAATACACACGTCAGCGGATTTCATACTGTGGAGTCCAAGCTGTATGAAGGAACATCTGTAAGCCTTTGGCACCTTGTCTTCCACTAGAACAATAAGAGGCAGCATGATGTACCTCAAGGGTCACTCATTATATATACAGACATATAAACTACTGGAGGATTTAACATTTAAGTAAATTATGTATTCAGGATAATAAAAGGAATATGCACAATATTTAAAATAAAACAACAATACATTTAGACCAAGAAAGCTGCATATTTATTTATGAATGATGGGGGTGAATGGTTTTACAGGAGCAGTTCCACCTTCCCCCTTTTTTTATACCACAGTTTGGTTTACATTGATAGAAAGTAAGGGGTCTCCAGAGCAGAATCGCGGTCATTTCAGCTCCAGAGACCCTATGGTTCCCGAAATACTTACAGGGGAAGGTGCCACAGGTAGCGTCCCTTCCATGGGAAATAAAATGGCGTTGAAATCTTTCACTTTACATGGACCAATAGGAAGCCGCAACATCATAAGGGGGGACCCAAGAGGAACGTGGGAGGGGGGGGGAGTGAATCCCCCTAAGTGCTAAGCATGGGGTCTCTGGAACTGAACTGCATCAATTTCAGCTCTGGGGGACCGCTTGCTTCCTGAGGTGCTTACCGGAGAAGGTTCTCCAGATCTTCATGCGGGTATAAAGGTCACACACCATGCGGGCCAATAGAAAGTACAACAGATGGCGTTGCAGCTTTCTATTTGCCCGCATGATGCGGGACCTTTAAAATCGCCATATTGTTCACCCACAGTTCCTGGGCACCTTCGAAGGTCAGCATCTCGGGAAGCAGGGGGTGCCCGGGGCTGAAATTAACCCGGTTCAGCTTCGGGTACCCCCTACTTCACACCTAGTACAATACAAAAGAGGGAATTTCAGACCTCCGATTAGCATGGGTCAGCAGTGGGTCTCAGAAGGCAAGGGGCGCCATCCTTAGCAAAGCATCTTTTGGATTCCTAGAAAAGGTTGAAAGTGTTTACGCTTTTATCATCTTTTTTGTTACATTAAAAATGAACTATTTTCAAATGTTAATGAAGCTTCTTATCAAAAAAACAAGAATAATCATTGAACACACAAATAAAATGGTATACTTTTTCTGGTTAAAACAGTTCCAATTCTAGTGAAATTAAATATATGGTTTGATATTTGTTTGTTAGCAGTACAATCGACTTCATCTTCATCAGTTTTCTTCTGGTCACTAACATTGTGATCTGTAACGGCAAACAGGAACGTTCAGCCGCAAGTAACGTGTGGGGGTAAAAAGTCGTTCTAAACATATTTACCAGTGAATTAAACAAAACGCAGCTCCTGTTAACGTGTAATGTCACCATTCACTAGCATGTCCACTACCAAGATGTAACTTTTCTACAGATCTACTGACATCTGTATCTGAACGTTCAATTCCATTCACAATTTCTTTTCATCTTATACTATATTAGTATATTACACTGTATGTTTGCCTGCCTGCCTGCATGCATGCCTGCCTGCCTGCCTGCCTGGATGTCCGGTGTCCCTAGGGGAAATCTCATTGGTCCCTTGGGCCGCCCCCGCACACCTCTCATTGGCCTGAGGCGGAGTGACGGGCCAAAGGGGACACACACACACACACACCTCTCTGTCCTCTCCCCCCCCCCATCACACACACCTCCCTCTCCACTCACCTCCCTCCACCTCCCGCTCCACTCACCTCCCTCCCGCTCAACTCCCTCCACCTCCCGCTCCATTCACCTCCCTCTCCATTCACCTCCCTCTCCATTCACCTCCCTCCCGCTCAACTCCCTCCCCGGCGCAGGGACAGGCAGTGGGCAGGGCAGCCTGCCGCTGCCTCCACTCACCTCCCGCTCCCTCCACCCACCTCCCGCTCCCTCCACTCACCTCCCCTCACCTCCCGCTCACCTCCCTGGCGCGGGGCCAGGGCAGCCTACCGCTGCCACGCGGCACCTAACCTCCCTCCCGCTCAACTCCCTCCCCGGCGCGAGGACAGGCAGTGGGCAGGGCAGCCTGCCGCTGCCTCCACTCACCTCCCGCTGCTTCCACTCACCTCCCGCTCCCTCCACTCACCTCCCGCTCCCTCCACCCACCTCCCGCTCCCTCCCCTCACCTCCCGCTCACCTCCCCTCACCTCCCTGGCGCGGGGACAGGCATTGGCCAGGGCAGCCTACCGCTGCCACGCGGCACCTAAGATGGCGGCGGAAGGAAGGACCCCTTCCTCCCTCGCGGACTAACTAACATGGCGGCGGCCAGAAGGAGAGGTGAGTGTGTGTGAGTGTGTGAGTGAGTGTGTGTCTGTGTCTATGTGTGTGTGTGTCACAGCGTGACAGTGTGTGTGTGGGACACTGTGTGTGTGTCTGTGTGCGTCTGTTACACTGTGTCTCAGACACTGTAGAGTGGGGACCGGAGCTACACATGGGGGGTGGGGGGGGGGTCAGGAGCGGAGAAAGATACAGGGGGAGTGGAGAGGAGGGACCCGTCAATTTAAACCAAACCAACCCCCCTCCTGTCCACTGCCCCCCCCTCCTGTCCACTGCCCCCCCCCTCCTGTCCACTGTCACCCCCCTCCTGTCCACTCTCCCCCCCCTCCTGTCCACTCTCCCCCCCTCCTGGCCACTGTCACCCCCCCTCCTGTCCACTGTCACCCCCCCTCCTGTCCACTCTCCCCCCCCTGTCCACTCTCCCCCCCCTCCTGTCCACTGTCACCCCCCCCTCCTGTCCACTGTCACCCCCCCCTCCTGTCCACTCTCCCCCCCCCCGTCCACTCTCCCCCCCCCCTCCACTCTCCCCCCCCCTCCACTCTCCCCCCCCCTCCACTCTCCCCCCCCCCCCGTCCACTCTCCCCCCCCCCCGTCCACTCTCCCCCCCCCCCGTCCACTCTCCCCCCCCCCGTCCACTCTCCCCCCCCCCCCGTCCACTCTCCCCCCCCCCCCGTCCACTCTCCCCCCCCCCCGTCCACTCTCCCCCCCCCCGTCCACTCTCCCCCCCCCCGTCCACTCTCCCCCCCCCCGTCCACTCTCCCCCCCCCCCGTCCACTCTCCCCCCCCCCGTCCACTCTCCCCCCCCCCCGTCCACTCTCCCCCCCCCCCGTCCACTCTCCCCCCCCCGTCCACTCTCCCCCCCCGTCCACTCTCCCCCCCCCCGTCCACTCTCCCCCCCCTCCTGTCCACTCTCCCCCCCCTCCTGTCCACTCACTCTCCCCCCTGTCCACTCTCCCCCCCTCCTGTCCACTCTCCCTCCCTCCCATCCCCTCCAAATAGTCACCTATTGTTCCACCATTTATAAATAATACTACCTATTACGCATTTACATCCCGGGCAACGCCGGGTCTCTCAGCTAGTAGTATATATTGCTATTGCCTTTTTGCTTTTGTTACATATTTATTTGCAAAATTCTCCTGTGGTTTTCTATTTCAGAGGAATAAGGTTTAAAAAAAACAACTTTTTTTATAAGGACTCTTAAAACATATAATTGCGATTGTATTTCTTTTTTTAAAATACTGCTTTATAACTTGCCCTGGTCACTGTATCTTTAGTACCTGCTGGATTATTTAATCAATTGGCTATAATTCCCTAAGTATTCCACAACTATGGCTTATTTTCTCATATTTATCATTGTGAATCCCACAATTAAGTATTTGGGCTTAAAGTTATAAGTAAATAAGTCGCATGTAAAATAAAACTTTTATCAGTATGTTGTTCGTTTAGTGCTTACACTTTATTACAATTCAAATCTAATATGCAAGATCGCAACTTTATGAAGTTAGATTTTTTTTCTGTATTTATGTATCAAGTTAGGTACTAAACCCAAGGACTATATTATGAGTGACCACTCCAGTCCTCAAGGGTCACGAACAGGCCAGGTATACAGTTCCTATCCCTGCTTCAGCACAGTTGGCTTAATCAAAGACTGCACCACCTGTGCTGAAGCAGTGATATCATGAAAACCTGGCCTGTTGGTGGCCCTTGAGGACTGGAGTTGGCCACACCTGATCTAGTCCTTAAAGCCATTAACTTTGGGCTCATAACAGGATGTTACCTAAAACAGGAACAAAGCTTATGTCCCTGAGGTTAACATGTATCTATAAAATGAATTACATCTCATTAGCATAGACTTGGGGGTTTATTCTAGCACAACCAAAGCAGACCATTTCTCAGTTTTCTGCCAAAATGACTAATTGAAATCAATGGTTAACTAGGGCCGAGCATACGTTTTTCAGCCAATATACAACAAGCTTCTCTAACATTATTGTAGTACAAGATTGCATTAGGTTCCAATAAAGTGAATTTAAGTATGTCTGGCGAGAGTGAGACTAAAGCATCCATTGCCTTAAACTGTATACCTCCCTAAACACTCTATATAACACATGGAGAGATACCCATGAACTCACATGAGAAATATAACTTGAATAGGCCAAGTATATTCAAATAGTTTAAATGAGCATATTTCCCATGCATCTCTCCACATGTTGTGTAGAGGAATGTAACAGCTACTTTACTAAAATAGTCACTTGCCCTGTGTCAAGACTCGTCATAAATAAATATATAGGGCTGAAAATGTCAAGCCTCCATGCTAAGGAGGCAGCCGGGTCTTTATGCTGACTGCTCGTTTTGTATTGATATGAAGAGATTTCTATTATTATTATTGCTATTTAATATTTTTGCACATTGTACTTTTTTTGTATTAATTTCACACTTATTCCAATATTTTCTTAATCAGGCTACATTTGTGGCATTGCGCAGTTTTAATACATTTCTGCATGTGACATTTCTTTGTGGCCTAATGTCTTTTTCTGTTACATGTCTTTTCTACATGTATTTAAAATAAACTATGTTCCCCATATGCCAGACTCAAAAAGGTACAGCCAGACATGTTTACAATGATATAGTTCCAAAGAAAATAACCTTATTTACTTTAAAAGTAAAGTTCTCTTATTTGCTAGCGTTTCTGTTTACAACACTTTTTTGTCTGCTATGTGGTGTGGGCATACCCCTTTAATAAACATACAAATAGACCAAATGGTCAGTGCTTATTATTCCCCAAGCAAGACTTTTGTGGCCAATATTTTACCAAGGCGTTTAGCATCCTACAAGTGGATCCAAGACAAACTGCACATAATGTCATATTCTATATGCGCTATATACATTACACTCCAATACAAAGGAGTAAGAGAAAATGAACACACCAGCCAGTCAAGTCACTGTATATTTTATTCAATTAAGAATGCAAAAAACATATTCCAACATTGAAGTTACATTGCTATGAATCAAGTGTTAACCTACAGATATAGCTCTAGTTGCCTCACCTGTTCCCTTGGATCAGACATCTTGAGGATGGATAATACTATAGTCACCCTGACCAGTCAAGTCTCACTTATTATTTTAGGATCAAGTCATACAGACCTAATGTTCAAATATTTTCATACAAATGTATTTTTGTTGTTCAGAATCCTAAAGTCCTTAACAGACAGTGTGTAACAAAGACCCCACAGGTGTAAGCAGCTCACCCATAACAGGTGTGTGTTATAATGAGAGTTTCCAGTTTTCGGTGTTTATTTTTTCATAGCACCAGCAACTTTTTGTTTTTGCATTTTCTTTTTATTAAAAATAAATCTAAGTTCCTCGATGTTACAATGAAAAAGAATTGAGACGCATTTGAATTTGGTGTATATTGGTGCACTTTGTTTTAGTTTCCATACACCCCAGTGACGCCTTTGTCTCCTACCTCTAGACAGGCTGCCATAAGAGCTGGGATTTAATAAGAAAGGATTATTCATTTCCAGTGTTTATTGGTTTTATCTGAAAGTGCAAAATGGTCAGTCTGTGATGTTTTTGCGGTTAAAACCTAAAAACAGAATTCCTAGTTATTATGCTCGAGACAAAAGAGCAGGATGGGGCGTGCATTTGCCTAATCTATTCACCCTTATTTTTCATAGGCTACATTTTGTTGAATTCCCCAACAGGTAATGGGACATTTTGGCATTAAAACGTACTCGAGTTAAGTTTCTGGACTACCCTTCCTGCTGTGTTATTGCTGGGTTTGTGCACACTGAGAATTCCAGGTCATCCTTTAAAATAATGATATACTCTGTAACAGTTTATGTTGCATAAATTATGGTAATGTATGTGTAGCACGGTCCTCCCTTTAGCTCTCCTCACCTCCACTGCAGGCGGGTTGCCGGTAAGAGCGGCCATTTTGTTTGTGCGCTCGCATGCGCAGAACAGGTTAGCGAGTGCAAAGGTTCCAACAGCCCCAAGGGCTGCACATCACATGACACAGTACAGCCAATAAGGCTGCTAGAAACTCCAGAGGGGAGATTGGGACTTTGGGTGTGCTTGAAGTGTGAGCTGACAGGAGAGTGGCAGTGGGAGCTGGGACAAGGAAGGAGTAAGTTATATGTGCAGATGTCAGTGGCATCTGCACTAGGCCAGATACCCCCTATTATGCCCCAGCTAGGCCCCGACTCCCACATAGTTTGTGGCTTCGATAGGGATGCCCCTCAGATAGGGACCTTGCCCTGCTTAGCAATATTAGTGTTAGGGACACAGGGAGACGCCGCACGGTGGCTGCGGCCTGTGGTCCAGGACACAGATCACCCTACAGTAATAAAGACATTGTTTATGGTGGTGCACTTCATGAGGGACACACCCAACGTAGAGACGGAGGCTTCGCAGTATCAGCATCGGATCCGTGGATCCCAGCATCGTGGCATCAGCGCACCAACTCAAACACTATAGTGGGGCAGCGCTGTCACACACACCATGGGTGGGGGAGCGGAGGCATTGGAGGGTACGGCCGTGCGGGGCCTGGTTGGTGTAACCTAGGAGGTGTGTGTGTGTGTGTGTATATATATAGCATATGATAAAGAACAATAGGCACTCCATCTGAAAAGTCAATAAGCTGGGTGCAAATCCTGTATGGCAGCGTTTCCCAAATGGTGGGTCGCGACCCGGCACCGGCCCACGGCACCAAAATTGCCGGGTCGCAGCGAGGCTGGCCGCGCGGTGTCTCCTCCCCTCCCCCCCCCCCCCCCCGCTCAAGTTATAAAAAAAATGGCGGCGATTCCCCCCGCGGTCCCGTGCGCTTGCGCAGGGCAAGCAGGGCCCGCTCCCTTCCTCCCCCCCCGCTCCCAACGTGGGATGGAGGAGGAAGTACCAGCTCCTCTGCGGCCCGCACGTTACATGGGGGAGGGTGGAAGTACAAGCTCCTACTGCGGCCCGCTTCCCCCCGCGGCCCGCTTCCCGAGCTCACCTCCCGTGACACCCCCTCCCGAGCCCACCTCCCGTGCCCCCAAGCCCACCTCCCATCCCAGGCAGCAGGGGATATCGGGGGCAGCAGGGGAAAGCGTCCGGCGGCAAGGTAAGTCACCCCACCCAGTCACTGCCTCCCACCCAAGTGTCCCTGGCCCCCTCCCACCCACCCAAGTGTCCCTGGCCCCCTCCCTCCCACCCAAGTGTCCCTGGCCCCCTCCCACCCACCCAAGTGTCCCTGGCCCCCTCCCGACCACCCACCCACCCACCCAAGTGACCCTGGCCAGTGTCCCTCCCACCCACCCAAGTGTCCCTGGCCCCCTCCCACCCACCCAAGTTTCCCTGGCCAAAGTGTCCCTGGCCCACAAAGTGTCCCTGGCCCCCTACCCCCCACCCACCCAAGTGTCCCTGGCCCCCTCCCTCCCACCCACGTGTCCCTGGCCCCCTCCCACCCACCATGGGATGGCCCCCTCCCTCCCACCCACGTGTCCCTGGCCCCCTAAGTGCCCCTGGCCCCCTCCCACCCAAGTGTCCCTGGCCCCCAAAGTGTCCCTGGCCCCCAAAGTGTCCCTGGCCCACTACCCCCCCACCCACCCACCCAAGTGTCCCTGGCCCCCTCCCACCCACCCAAGTGTCCCTGGCCCCCTCCCACCCACGTGTCCCTGGCCCCCTCCCTCCCACCCACCCAAGTGTCCCTGGCCCCCTCCCACCCAAACAAGTGTCCCTGGCCCCCTAAGTGTCCCTGGCCCCCTAAGTGTCCCTGGCCCCCTCCCACCCACCCAAGTGTCCCTGGCCCCCTCCCACCCACCCAAGAGTCCCTGGCCCCCTCCCACCCACCCAAGTGTCCCTGGCCCCCTCTCACCCACCCAAGTGTCCCTGGCCCCCTCCCTCCCACCCACCCAAGTGTCCCTGGCCCCCTCCCTCCCACCCACCCAAGAGTCCCTGGCCCCCTCCCACCCACCCAAGTGTCCCTGGCCCCCTCCCTCCCACCCACCCAAGTGTCCCTGGCCCCCTCCCTCCCACCCACCCAAGTGTCCCTGGCCCCCTCCCTCCCACCCAAGTGTCCCTGGCCCCCTACCTCCCACCCACCCAAGTGTCCCTGGCCCCCTCCCACCCACCCAAGTGTCCCTGGCAAAGTGTCCCTGGCCCCCTCCCTCCCACACACCCAAGTGTCCCTGGCCCCCTCCCACCCACCCAAGTGTCCCTGGCCCCCTCCCTCCCACCCACCCACCCAAGTGTCCCTGGCCCCCTCTCTCCCACCCACCCAAGTGTCCCTGGCCCCCTCTCTCCCACCCACCCAAGTGTCCCTGGCCCCCTCTCTCCCACCCACCCAAGTGTCCCTGGCCCCCTCTCTCCCACCCACCCAAGTGTCCCTGGCCCCCTCTCTCCCACCCACCCAAGTGTCCCTGGCCCCCTCTCTCCCACCCACCCAAGTGTCCCTGGCCCCCTCTCTCCCACCCACCCAAGTGTCCCTGGCCCCCTCCCACCCACCCAAGTGTCCCTGGCCCCAAAGCCTCCCACCCACCCAAGTGTCCCTGGCCCCCTCCCTCCCACCCACCCAAGTGTCCCTGGCCCCCTCCCTCCCACCCACCCAAGTGTCCCTGGCCCCCATCCCAAGTGTCCCTGGCCCCCAACCCAAGTGTCCCTGGCCCCCTCCCTCCCACCCACCCACCCAAGTGTCCCTGGCCCCCTCCCTCCCACCCACCCACCCAAGTGTCCCTGGCCCCCTCCCACCCACCCACCCAAGTGTCCCTGGCCCCAAAGCCTCCCACCCACCCAAGTGTCCCTGGCCCCCTCCCTCCCACCCAAGTGTCCCTGGCCCCCTCCCACCCACCCAAGTGTCCCTGGCCCCCTCCCGACCACCCACCCACCCACCCAAGTGACCCTGGCCAGTGTCCCTCCCACCCACCCAAGTGTCCCTGGCCCCCTCCCACCCACCCAAGTTTCCCTGGCCAAAGTGTCCCTGGCCCACAAAGTGTCCCTGGCCCCCTACCCCCCACCCACCCAAGTGTCCCTGGCCCCCTCCCTCCCACCCACGTGTCCCTGGCCCCCTCCCACCCACCATGGATGGCCCCCTCCCTCCCACCCACGTGTCCCTGGCCCCCTAAGTGCCCCTGGCCCCCTCCCACCCAAGTGTCCCTGGCCCCCAAAGTGTCCCTGGCCCCCAAAGTGTCCCTGGCCCACTACCCCCCCACCCACCCACCCAAGTGTCCCTGGCCCCCTCCCACCCACCCAAGTGTCCCTGGCCCCCTCCCACCCACGTGTCCCTGGCCCCCTCCCTCCCACCCACCCAAGTGTCCCTGGCCCCCTCCCACCCAAACAAGTGTCCCTGGCCCCCTAAGTGTCCCTGGCCCCCTAAGTGTCCCTGGCCCCCTCCCACCCCCCCAAGTGTCCCTGGCCCCCTAACCTCCCACCCACCCAAGTGTCCCTGGCCCCAAAGACTCCCACCCACCCAAGTGTCCCTGGCCCCCTCCCTCCCACCCACCCAAGTGTCCCTGGCCCCCTCCCACCCACCCAAGAGTCCCTGGCCCCCTCCCACCCACCCAAGTGTCCCTGGCCCCCTCTCACCCACCCAAGTGTCCCTGGCCCCCTCCCTCCCACCCACCCAAGTGTCCCTGGCCCCCTCCCTCCCACCCACCCAAGAGTCCCTGGCCCCCTCCCTCCCACCCACCCAAGTGTCCCTGGCCCCCTCCCTCCCACCCACCCAAGTGTCCCTGGCCCCCTCCCTCCCACCCAAGTGTCCCTGGCCCCCTACCTCCCACCCACCCAAGTGTCCCTGGCCCCCTCCCACCCACCCAAGTGTCCCTGGCAAAGTGTCCCTGGCCCCCTCCCTCCCACACACCCAAGTGTCCCTGGCCCCCTCCCACCCACCCAAGTGTCCCTGGCCCCCTCCCTCCCACCCACCCAAGTGTCCCTGGCCCCCTCTCTCCCACCCACCCAAGTGTCCCTGGCCCCCTCTCTCCCACCCACCCAAGTGTCCCTGGCCCCCTCTCTCCCACCCACCCAAGTGTCCCTGGCCCCCTCTCTCCCACCCACGTGTCCCTGGCCCCCTCTCTCCCACCCACCCAAGTGTCCCTGGCCCCCTCTCTCCCACCCACCCAAGTGTCCCTGGCCCCCTCCCACCCACCCAAGTGTCCCTGGCCCCAAAGCCTCCCACCCACCCAAGTGTCCCTGGCCCCCTCCCTCCCACCCACCCAAGTGTCCCTGGCCCCCTCCCTCCCACCCACCCAAGTGTCCCTGGCCCCCAACCCAAGTGTCCCTGGCCCCCAACCCAAGTGTCCCTGGCCCCCAACCCAAGTGTCCCTGGCCCCCTCCCTCCCACCCACCCACCCAAGTGTCCCTGGCCCCCTCCCTCCCACCCACCCACCCAAGTGTCCCTGGCCCCAAAGCCTCCCACCCACCCAAGTGTCCCTGGCCCCCTCCCTCCCACCCACCCAAGTGTCCCTGGCCCCCTCCCTCCCACCCACCCAAGTGTCCCTGGCCCCCAACCCAAGTGTCCCTGGCCCCCAACCCAAGTGTCCCTGGCCCCCTCCCACCCACCCACCCAAGTGTCCCTGGCCCCCTCCCTCCCACCCACCCACCCAAGTGTCCCTGGCCCCCTCCCACCCACCCACCCAAGTGTCCCTGGCCCCCTCCCTCCCACCCACCCACCCAAGTGTCCCTGGCCCCCTCCCTCCCACCCACCCACCCAAGTGTCCCTGGCCCCCTCTCACCCACCCACCCAAGTGTCCCTGGCCCCCTCTCACCCACCCAAGTGTCCCTGGCCCCCCCTCCAGTCACTCACATCCGTCGTTGCCTGTAATTCACTGTTTGTGTCTGTGTGCGTATAGGGGAGAGTGAGTGTGTGTGTGTGTATCAGTGTCTGTGTGTCTATCTGTATCAGTGTGTGTGTGTGTAGCAGTGTCTCTGTGTGTGTTTCAGTGTGTGTAGCAGTGTCTGTGTGGCTGCGTGTGTGTCAGTGGCTGGGTGTGTGTGTCAGTGGCTGCGTGTGTGTGTATCAGTGGCTCTGTGTGTGTATCGGTGTGTGTGTCAGTGGCTGCGTGTGTCATTGGCTGTGTGTGTGTATCAGTGGCTGTGTGTGTGTGTGTGTGTATCAGTGGCTGTGTGTGTGTCTGTGCAGGCGATAAATTTTTTAGTGGGTTACGAAAAAGAAGTTAAAAAATAACCGGGTCACGGAAAAAAAAGTTTGGGAAACCCTGCTGTATGGTGTAAAATAGGCAATACGATACCGTGTGATGGCGAATATCAAAGGCAGCACTCCAAAGGGTTGTCAAAAGAATGTTTTGTATTAGCAAGCACGGGGACCGAAACGTTGGAATGATGTCTTGCTAATACAATACATTCTTTTGACAACCCTTTGGAGTGCTGCCTTTGATATTCGCCATCACACGGTATCGTATTGCATACATACATATAAATATATATCTCCTAGGTTATTTATGTTCAATAAAACGGTTAACTTTCATAAGTGTGTGTTTTATTGTATTCGGGTTATTCTACATCATAGAATCCTGTACAGGTGGAGGCGCTACCGACCGAACATCGACTCAGGTATACCCCGGGTTCCCAGTAGCGGAGACTCAGATCTCCTGTGCACCATATACACACACCGTAGCCACACATATAGTGCCCGCGACGTCGCTCCAAAACAATTGACACAGTCGCGAGCGCTTATAGTAAGCGCAACCAAAAATTTGGAAGCGGGGTAAATTTGATTTTTCAGAGACCGACGCCACATGTGACTGCCTCTGAAACAATGACCCCGTCGCTAGCGACGTCGCTGAAAGTTAAATTATAACTTTTGCGGGTGGCGACGGGTGATGTCATCGGTCGCGTCGCCAGCACTATAAGCGCCGCCTCAGCGGGTGGGGATAGTGCGCTACATATGTTACTGATTTTGTATGTATAGACCCCCACCAAAAAATAGCTCCTGCACCCCTGATAACGTCTGTGAATGTGCGTTTAGTTGGATGATTGGGGGGGGGGGGGGTGCGGCACACCTCGGCGCGTGTGGGCAGTGTACCTTTATGTAAGAAGTCGGTCACTTTACACACAGATGAGCTGCTGCCGATCTGATTGCTGCTCTCGCGGTCAGTCCCGGGCAGTGCCGCGCGGGGCTCCGGGCAGGGGGAGCTCCCCGGGAGCGGGGCGCAGGGGGGGCTCCCCGGGAGCTGGCCTCTCCCCTTCCTCTTGGATGAGGACATGCTGCGATGAGCCCGGCGCTCACACACACACGTGGGTAGATCAGGCGTGCTCTGCCGGCAGCACAACAACTTCCCCAGCCAGAGGGGAAAGGGCGCAGGTGGCCCTGGCCACCGAACTTATTAGAAGAGCAACAGCAGCAGGAAAGACTCCAGCTAGAAGACGCGAGGCTGCGTTACGATAATTACGGTAAGGAAGCAGGGTCCTGTGTATTCATGGGCAAGCCTGTTCCGTGCTGCGAAGCTGGGGCGGCCATCTTTGAGTGTGGCAAAAAATAAATCACAACTTGGCAAACAGCATTGTAACGTGCATTGATAGGGGGATCTGAAACCCGCTGCAGATCCCACCTCACTCTTCAAAAGAACAAGCAGCACGTCCACTGACCCCTTCAATGCCAGAGCAGCCAGCAGCGTACCGAGGCTGCATTGCTTATAGCAGTGCAAATCGTGCCCTTAACACTGATGGCGGCTATGTCAGTGCATGACGCCTGCGCGCCGTGGCGCGTGACAGCAGCATGTCCCCGCGTTCCCCGGCGGGATGCTGCTGCTGTGCCGGGGAGGCTCGCGCTGCTGGGTGCGGGGTTCTAGACTCGCTGCTGCGCACTGTGCCGGGGCGCGGGGCGGGGCTCTCAGGTTAGAGCACAGCGGGGAAGGAGGGGGAGCAGCTCGGTGCCCCAGTCCCTCCCATTCAGGATCCCGGCCACAGGGGAAGCTGGACAAGTTCGGGGGAGTCACGGTCCGCCTGCACCCCGCACAAAGCCTGGGCGAAGCCGGCTTCAGGAGCTGGTTACAGGGCAAGTGTTGCATGCTCCGCCGAGGCTGTGTCATCAGACTGAAACATGTCTTATTTCACACAATTCGCACACTTAAGTGCCAAAGCGTCTTTGCTCACTCAGCAGGGCAGCTATACCGAACTTCTCCATTTGAAATAAATAAATACAAAATATTTACAAACTATTGTTTGTCATTTCCACTGTAATCCCATACTTTCATGTGAAATCCTAGGCCGCGTCCCCGCTTGCGCTAATATATATTATAATCTCCAAAACAAAAGAGGAAAAGAACAACCAAATAAGCACTCGCATGTACCAAAAAAATTCCTTTTTCCCCATTTTTTAAATACCGGATTGAAGAAGAGGGTCTACGGAGCTGAACCACATTCATTTCAGCTCAGATGACCCCCTGCTTCCAGAGATGCTTACCTCCATAGTGGGGGCCAGTAGCCACTCCAGGGTTCACTATATGGCTTCTTTTCAAAGCTCCCAGGCCCTGTGGGCCAATAAGAATCTGTGATGTTATCCGGTGCAACTTCCTATTTGCCCATGTGACCGGGGGATTTAAACTGCAGAACAAGACCTGCCCCAACATGCGTTTCGCCACAGCAAGCCCCCGGAAGAACCTGTGACGAAACGCGTTGGGGCTGGTCTTGTTCGTATCCTCTCTGACCCGGATGATGCATGCCATAGCAAACTTCATCACAAACAACTGACTTTACTTATTGATGCTGCCTAAGGTCTACCTCATGCTCTCTGTACCTGCGGTGGGATCGTTGGCTTTTTTATTGTGTTTTACTGGTTTACATATCAGTACAAGTTATAGTACATCTGTGCATATCTGCCCAGGTAGTGTCTTTTTATGCTTAGCTAGTAGTATTATACCTCCGGTTTGTTGACTGGGCGGTGCAGGTATTGTGAATTAATTCACAAAGACCTCACTTTTTGGATGAGGTATATGTCTAGATTTTCAGGTTGTTTATAAAGGAGTTGTTTTTCTGTATCAATATTATCCATCCTATAGGTATTATATTCATAGTCCTCTGTGTCCTTGAGATGTTGGTTTAAATATAAGTTTTTTTATTTGTTTAATAATTTGTATTTTTTGGTATTCCTAGAGTGCTTATTTGGGGGTTCCTTTTTTGTTTGTTTTTTTTTGTTTGTTTTTTTGCTGTAATAGTATATGCCCAACAGCACCATCAGTTAATATTGTGGACATTGATATTAGTCCTATATCAAATTGTAATCTCTGATTATTAGGTACTGTAATTATTTGTTTCCTGAGTGGTTTCCTCTCTTGTTGGATGTGTGTGTTTTATATCTTTGGCCCTGATAATACATTTTTTTTAAAAATTATATATATATATATAATTTTTTTGAATGTAATATCAGGGACAAAGATATAAAACACTTAGGAGCCAGCCAGATCGTGTTGTTAGGGGGCAGGGGGGGGGGGGAGAGGGGTAGAGATGGGTGGGTGGAATTGCAACGACCCCTTTTCCCCTCCAGTCGGTGACTTTGCATCTGTAACAAACACTCTCTCTCACACACACTCCTCCCCCTGCCACAATGTGCATTGAGAGCAGAGACGGGCACAGTGTAGGACGGCTTTGACTAGCTTCGCCCCCAAACCTCACGCGGTCTCTGCCTCCTACCGTCCGATCCTTCCAGAGCTGAGCGGTTGTGACTTGTCCTGTCAATCTGCTGGTCCCAGCGCTCCAGATGCGACTTTGATGTCGATGGGGAAAGCTGCTGCCAGTTCAGCGGTGATTGACAGGTCCATCATCACCAATCACAGCACAAGCGCATGATGGGGGGATTTTAGGCGCTGCCCGAAATGTTTCCTTGTGTGTGTGTGTGTGTGTGTGTGTGTGTGTCTGTCTGTCTGTCTGTCTGTCTCTGTCTGTCTGTCTGTCAAAGTGGTTCAGAAATCAACATTTTGTTTCTCTTAAGTGAGGTTCTAAAGAACTAAAACTTTTGATTCCTGAATAAACCACCAAAATGTTGCATACTAGTCCCGAAGTGCCTGCTTCTTTGTGTGCGTGCGCGGGTTTTAGGGCCTTATTTTATATTGTCTGAAGGAGCCGTTCTAAATTCCCATTGAAGTTGATGGGAATTTTCAGCTGAAAACCAGGCGGCAGCTTCGGATTGTATAGAAATACCCCCGTATTTTCGCAACTATTTAGCCCACTTCGAGAAGAATGATTTCAATGCACTATTTACCTGCAAGTATCAGCCAATATTGCACAGGAAATTAATTTCTGGCATTTTCCAATCATTTTAGACTCTATCAAGGAATGGAAGGCAGGTGGCAGAATAGCAGTGTGGCTGCATATTCCAATCATGCAAAGCAGGCTCATAGCCACAGCCGCTGCTGAAGGATTCACATTTCATCATGCAGAATATGACTCCTCCACACTTACGCTTTGGTTAAAGGACGAACCAAACAAGTTGCCTGCATATGCCACACACCAAGTAGGAGTTGCAGGTTAGTTCAAAGAATTACTGTTATATTTTCGACTTATGTAAATGTAACGATGTTTTCTGTTCTCTCCCCCCCCCCCCCCCCCCCCCCAATCGCAGATAGGGGCCATTACAGGGTGTGTGTGGTGCATATACCTGCTGGTAACAAGAGGGCTGAGTCGTCTGCGATGACTTTGGGACACAAGGACAGGCTTCTGCAGTCCATACCCCAGATAATACTTCGCAGTGCAGAGCCTCCATCTCCCACGGTAGAACTTGTACTCTTCCCCCAGTTAGATCACACACCAGGCCGGAAGGTTTATTGCAAACAGGAACGGTTTATTACTGCACACTTTGCAGTAACACAGCAGCTACGCAGCAGTCGTCTGCCAGATACAGTCTCCTTAGATCAGCTCTCACTGGAGATGGTACCTGGACCGTCACTACAGGCCAAGGGCACCCGCAGCCATCCTAACTCTTCCCCACCTCCCTAGCTGAGGCAGAGGTATAGTCACACTCACTCCTCCCCGAAGGGAAGAACACATGGGAAGGCCCCAATCTCAGGCTCCCAAATGTGTGACCTGCCTTTCTCAGAGGGAAGGAACAACCTAACTTTTTAGGGTGGTGTCCGCCTTTAAGTACAGCCAGAAGACGGGCACCCCGTTATCAAAGCTACAACAGGATGTACCACCCCCTGCTGTCACTCAAGTGTAGCACCAAAGGTGAAGGGCGAAACCCCATGATAACTACTGGCAAGTCCAAAAAAGATGATGGAGCACTGCCTATAGAATAAAAGGGCTGGAGGCAGATTGAAAAAAGGTAAAAATGCTTTATTGTAGATGCATAGTAGCCATTGCTACAAAACTGGGTCCTCTAACGCGTTTCACGCCTTCGTGGCGCTTTGTTTCTTTGACAAATGGCTCTTTGACAAGTAGCAATGGCTACTATGCATCTACAATAAAGCATTTTTAACTTTTTTCAATCAGCCTCCAGCCCTTTTATTCTATAGGCAGTGCTCCATCATCTTTTTTGGATTTATACATTGATTCTATGGACGGAGGCAAGCCACTTCTACCAGGACTACCAAAGACAGAAAAATGGTGAGTTATTTATATTCCATTCAATTAGTATTGTATGCAGTCAGGCTACTGATTGCTCTAGCCTAGGGACAGAGGACTATTACTCCAATAGTGGGTGTGGGGTGGGTTCTCTTCATTGGGAATTCATTCCAACATCCACAGTGGGTTTTGTCCTGTCATTGGAGTCCCTAACTATGGCTGTTTCATGAGCTCGATGCCTGTCAATTGCGCATACTACTCTATAAAGGATATATAAGTGCCTGGATTCTTAAAGCTATATTGCAACCGTTATCCTGGACATTGGCAGCACCTTCTTGGGATTTACTTCCCACTTCTACAATATTAACTACTGGCAAGGCCTGCTTATACCAGGACTTACTGCCAGGAGAAGGGCAGATTAGTAGTCAGGGGTGACCCTGCTACATAAATATGATTAAAATCCAATGGTTGAGTTAGCTCATGTTTGCCCTGATTTACACAATTAGGCCTAAAGCCCCAGCAAGAAAAATCTTATGTTTTGGGGTATATTATGCAGCTATATACTTGTGTTCCAGTAAATAGCGTCCCTATGAGACCTTCCTGGTGATTACATGACTACAAAGTCACTGAAACATGCCACGTTTTCCCAGCAACTTTTAGTATGCCCCTGGTCAACTGTACCTTCCAGTTTATGAGCCTTAACCATTAACAAAGCTAACAGAGTCCAACTTTACAATGCAAATGTGCCCAAATCGTGTGACAATGTTAGATGTTATTGCATTTTGCTAAGCATGTAAAGGTAAATGGTAGAATTGGACACAAAATGTAAAAATCAAATAAATAATTATATTTGTCAACAAGCAAAAATGTTAAAAAAAAAAAAAAAAAACAGGGTGTTTGTGAACAAAAAGATCCTTCAACCGGCATAACCACAAAAACAAAAAATACCCATGAACATCTTGATTAGAAAAATGCTCATTAGAGGTTTATTGAGGTCTGTAAAGGACAATTAAAATACAATTTACCAGAGGCTTTCAAATCTGCTTCCTGTCTAAGTTCCTTCAAGACTTCGGCTGTTTCTTATTCTAAGCATGTTTGTAACTGTAACTTGTAATGTTGTCAACTTTATTTGTACCCAAGACATACTTGAAAACGAGCGGTAACAGTCAATGTATTTTTTTTCCTGGTAAAATATTTTGTAAATAAAATTAAAATACGTTTGCAAAACAGTCTCATATCTGAAAATCCAGAGATTACATCATTTTTAACTGTAGTAAAATCCGTGCATTATGGTATTAATCCAGTGTTACATTTGAGGCCATAATGCATAGATTTTTCCTCAGATGAAAGAAACACTGCACCACAATATAGTGGTTTTACTATACATCATCTGTGTTCAATTCTGGAGACTATATCTCCAGAAAGACGTAAATAAATTGGAAATGGTGCATGATCTACAGCACTGGTTCCCAAACTTTTTTACATTGTGCACCCCCTGTTAGAAAGTATTTCTTCCACAAACCCCACTTAATAAATCTTATTGCCTACTCATCCGACTGTTGCTAACAAAACTGTTTGACCACTCCCAGGGAATATAGTGTCCTGAGCTCATTTGGGCAACATACGCTTAATAAGGCCTCCAAAAGCACCTTAGTGTATGCAGACAACATGGGTGCTAACACAGTAAATTATAGCCGGAGCTTCCAAAGTCACTCCCCACAATGCCTTGCTGCTGTAGATGCAATGCATAGCAAGGAGTGACTTCGGAAGCTCCTGCTGTAATTGACAGCTTTAGCACCCATGCTAAGTTTAGGTCCTTACTAAGTGCGCAGTCCCCACACACGGGCTCAGGAACCCATTTTCTTTTTGAGGGGCAGACAACCCCCTTGGAGACATTTTGCAAACCCTAACCCCCAGTTGGGAATCGCTGATCTGCAGCATAAAACCACATGACCTTAATATGTACAGCTTAGAAGAGGATAGAAGGGAGAGGGGGGATATGGTAGAAACGTTCAGGTGTATAAAAGGATTCAACAAAGTGCAGAAGGGGAGCACATTTCAGAGAAAGAGAAGTGCTAGAACAGGAGGCCGTACTGTGAGGCTGGAGGGTGACCGGCGAAGGGGAACTGTGAGGAAGTACTTCTTCATGGAAAGAGTGAGGGATTCATGGAACAGCCTCCCAAATGGTGTGATAGAGACTAATACAGGCAGGGAATTTCTACAAGCTTGGGATAGACATAAGGCTATATCCTAAATACAAAAGAAAGTAAAGGATAAAATAGTGTCTGAGGTTTTACAGCAGATAGGAAAATGGGCAGACTAGGTGGGCCAAGTGGCTCTTATCTTCCGTGAAGCACAAATACTGTGTTAAACGTTAGAAACTTTTGGTTTTAAGGCAAGGGCGGTTGATTTTTATTTTATAGTCCACATGAGACTAAAAAGAGGATGTGGTGACCTTTATGCATTTTTAATCCAGTACGTCTGGCTTTACAATCCTAATCACTGTACAATTGGCGTAAATGAAGTGTTAACCCTATTTTTAACCTCATGCACTTCCATTGCAGTAATACATGATTTGGCTGTATGGCAGATCTAGACCATTGCTTCTCAAACTCTCCATGTTATTTACTAACCATGACATTTTTCTACACGTTCACATTTGCCTGTCAGTTCCTTTGATAATAAGTTCCAAAATGCACAATAAACCTGAGTCACTGCTGATATTACTGCCAGGGCAGATTTCTAGATCAATCTGAGCCAAATCCACATGGATACTGTCCATCCAGACGTGTGTTATCTTATTGCCTGTGTTATCTAAGAAAAGGCTACACGGGAAGACACCGGTGAAGCCCAGCTATTGATATAAAAAGGTCTCGGTCACTGGTTTGAGCACATACTGTATTAAGAATAAGCTTCACAAACGTGCTCATGTCTGCTTTAGTACAGAAGCCTTATCTAATAACTTTCAAGCAGTTGATTCGGTCAGACATGAAATTAGAAGACTGCTCCCACCACAACCAGACGTGATGAACTGGAGTAAAATGCAGTCTTGGCACAGTACTAGTGGGGAGTTTTTAGTCTACATTCTTCTCTAAAACCAGGAAATAGTTTCCCCCATTTTCAGGGCTTAGTGTAGGAAACTGAATGCCTCCTCAAGGCAGGACTTTATTGGGACCAGGCTGCTCTTATGATAACTGCAGTCAGCTAGATCCAGGAGAGCATTTCCCATAAATATTACATTTCTTTGACTTTTTATGGATTTCCCCAAATTTGTTGTATAACCTGAAAACGTTGTATTTTGATCATGTCTGTAGCTCTCAGCTCCCTCATTTCTTCCCACTGCAGACACGAATTGTTGATTTTGCAGCCACGTGAACACTGAGTTATCAAAAAAAAATCTCAAATCTTTAGTTTTAAGAAATAAAGTGTCAACGATGAGGCTTCCGGTTTGAATTTACAGCCTGCATTGTTTGAACCGAGTTCAGGTTCATGTGAGCCAGCTATTGTAGCCACATTGCAATGCTTGCATCATGGATAGTGCACATATGTTAATTAGGGAAATCTGGAAAAAACTGGTCTGTTGGTAGCTCTTAAAGACCGAGCTTCAACACTGGAGTGGTGATAAATAGTAGACTGCATGTGTCTTTGTGGAGGAATATAATTTGGTATGAATAACCTAAATCCCACAAAAAGTATTTTCATGACATTTGCATTTCACTACCCAGAATCCTTTTGTGCAGTTTCGTAACATGACAATGGAGTGCATGAAGCAGGTCTGGGGACCCATAGAAGATGGGCAGAGGCACTCTTTGCATGAATTACTGTAGAATTATGCAGGTAGCAAGTTCTTTATTATGCAGGCTGAGTTATAATATTGCTGAGCTTACAGCTACCACCTCCATATAGCCTGACCAGCTGCTTTTCTATTTGATATATTCACCAAAGGAAAACACTACTTCATACATCTCTTGTGGTATCACTAAAGTCAAGTTATTTTTTGATGGCTACAGGCTTACGGGGGTTATTCATTAAACTTCAATAGTGCCGATCGTGTCGCTATCACAAGGAAACACCTGCATTGATCAGCCCTATTGAAGTTTTCACTTTTTCATTTTTCTTTAGTGTCTTTGAGATACAGTATGTGTATCATTGTCTATATGTTTCTTTCTCGTTTACTCTCTCATTTATTTCATCCAGCTGCCCCTTGGACTATTATGTCAGTGACTGAAAGAACTCGACTTAGCATGTTTGTTTGTAATTGCTTTTTTTTTTTTAACACAATTAAGGTTTAATACAGCCCAATACATCACCTAAACAATAAACTGCAATGTATATGTGTACATGTCATAGTCCTTGACAAGTTGCTACGCTGTGATGCGCGGTATTACACCCTGCTGTTGACTTGAATGTCAGTTCCCCCGCATCACAGCTTAGTGAATCCCAGCCACTGTGCTTTACTTGGGGGCATCTCATAAAACTTTCCTTCAGTCTGGTAAGTGAAGCAAGATGTGGCAGCAGTTAGTCACGTTGTTGCATTGTTTGACCAGCAGAGGGCAGTGAAAGGGGAAATGATGGATTTAGTTATCAGTAGACATGTTGGAACATGTTTTTTCCGGTGATTACACAAACCCCAGACTTGGTTTTTTTCCCCATTAAAAAGAGGCCTCAAGAATTTGGATGACAATAACTCCTCTTTTGAAAACGTACGAGTGTTATTGCATGCGGCTCTTGTTTAGATGTTGAGGAAATTAAGTTTAATGAAAGAGAAATTGTGTGCCCTTTGGAATATTTGTCCGTTAAACGTGGTTGTTTTGATTGGAAAAGTCAGAAAAAAAGTGTCTTGTTTTGATTTTCGATTCATTAAAAAGAGAACAGACCAAAAAGGTCTTCACAAAATGTAATGTAGGTAGGTGTACTGGTAGTAACATCAGTTACCTAGGCATTTATGAACAGATTTTGGTGTGGTGTATTTCTCTTTATAATAAGCAAGCGATGTCTTGTTCTTCATAGTAATAATAATAATAACTTTCATATAGCGCTTTTCTCCGCAAAGCACATCACATTTACTGTATAGTCGTGGTACGCAGCACATAGGAATTTTTACAAGCACGGTTCCCCTAAATTGCACTAATAATAAATTATGTAAAACAAAAAATATCTCTTTAACTCATTTAGTTTTCCTATGGGTTATGAATAATGAAATCAGTCTTCTAAATCTGTTTTAAGTAGGATGTTTATCTCTTCCATACATGCAATCTAAAAAAAATTATATTAAGCAAATGGAGCTGTAGAATAATACCTAATGAAATAATTCCATCCATGGTAGGTCTTCATTGGTTATCTCATCTGGGTGGTCATAATATGGAAAAGTATTCTCATTTTGGAAAATAGTTTTTGATTATCCACAACAAACGGAGGTTTCTTATTTTTTTTTTAACATTATATTCTTTTCTGTAACGCATGGTTGACAAATGTCATATTTATATCAGATTTTGTTTCTTGTTTAGTTTGAGCCTGCTGCATTTTTTATATGGATTAACCCTTTGGGAGCCAGAGGGCCACAGGCACCAGCATGCCACGACCCCCACTGTACACCACGTTCACATCACCACGGTGGCACTGGTTACAGAAACCGAATCTTGCGTGTCAGATAACGTTCTGCGCTCCACAGATGCACGCAATGTGATCTCCCCTGGAAAACCAGCTAAAGAACGTCTGTGACGTAGCCACTGGAATGCCAGACTCCATGATGTAATGGACACGTCATGAGCCACTCAAAGAGTTAATGTTAGGTTTTCCTATTATGTTACTTGTTTCCTATATAATACAATCATTTGCCGGTTCTCCAAACATTAGTTGGAACAGGAACGAAGAATTTCTTTTTCAGGAGTTGATTTCTTGAAACTTGTTAATTCCGAGAATACCCAATTACTAACAGTTTCAAGATAGCAACTCCTGAAAAATAAATTCTTTGTTCCTGTTCCAACTAATGTTTGGAGAAATGCCTGATATAGTTATCAAAATGTGAGTGCAATACTTACTTACCCTGAATGATTGATTTAAATATTTAAGATGTTTTCCTTTCCCCAAACTTGTGCCCAGATCAGTCTGTTCCTGTATCCCGTTTCTTGGCACATGTGGGGTTGAGTACCTTGTGGCAGCATTTTTAGGGACAGACCAGCACTTTATTGGATGAGCACCTCCCTTACACCATTATATAACGAACTAATGAAATTTGTTTTTTGATGCGTTATTTGTTCCATTATTATTTTTTATTTAGGTCTCTCCCTAAAAATGCTGCCACAGGTAGTGTTTGCATAGATCTATTTATCAGAGATCTCTGCTTACACGTCTATTTACCAACCTTATCTCTCCTGGTTGATACAACTGGTCGCTTTACCACAAAATACTAGCAGTAATCAGATACCATTGATTGCTGACAATACACTAGGGATAATAATACAATCCATAGTGTATTGCATATATGTGGTTACACACTTTTTAGGTGTAAGTGCACTAACCAGCAACTATTATCAGCTGCAGGCAATTCAATCCTGCCTTTTAGTCATTCCTTAAGCGTGGTGCATAATTCCTATATAGACCTCACCATGCACAGTGGATAAAGTTTACACACTGTGCTAAGCTATTCTTGTGATCCAGGGTTTTATTACTCCTATTGGATCAATTATGCGTTATTTAATTGATCATTTTAAAACCCAGTATTTTATCGTTTGCTCCTAATAAAAATTAATATTTGAATTCATTCATTAATCACCCAGTTAGTGATAGAGTGCTATTAAATTGGGGTTCTTGTCCTCTACAGCTGTTGCATATATAAATACTTACTACATTAAAAAAATATATTATTAAACTCTTAATGCCCTTTTTAATATTTTTTTTTTTCTTTGACATCCTTTGATCTCTCAGCAGGTTTTAGCCCACCTCAACAGTGCAAGATCTTTGTAACACTTTCCTGTTTGTGATAATTTGGTGCCAATATTCCCAGCAGTTTAAGCTGTAACAATAGATAATGCTACCTTAGTAATATATGCTACCGTAGTAATATACGGATACATTGTAGCTGCTGAGTTACCTGACTGAAGCAGCCATTATGTTAGTCACACCATAAGGATTCTGACACTTTTTTCTAACAGGAGCACCAAACTATTGGCAGCTTAGGTAAGAATGTAGAATTATACATTGTCACATGTTTTACCTATACAAATAGCAACAAAAAAGGGAGGAATGTCGTATCGCTGCTTTCATGTCTTTGTTTGTAATTTAATTAATATGTGTAATAAATCATACCGACAAATTCAGACCTTAGAAATTATACATTATTTGGGATTATATGTAATTGCTTTGTATATACTGTCTGAGTGGTTCTCAAACCTCTCTTCAGGAATCACTTGTCACTGCAGGATTAATTATTACGTTTGCAAACACAGGTATGCGCCTACATTTGTATAGGTGTAGGATATTAATGGCCCCAAAAACTTGGCCTGGCAGGTCCTTCAAATGATTTGACAACTACTGTTGTATAAAAAAAAAAATGCTAAAACAAATACAAGGCATAATTGTGGTTCATTATTTCCTAAGGGTTGCCAATTGTATTGTATTGTATGTCTTTATTTATATAGCGCCATTAGTGTACATAGCGCTTCACAGTAGTAATACATGTGGTAATCAAATAAATAACAGATAATATAAATAACAGATCATGGGAATAAGTGCTTTAGACATAAAAGTAACATTTCGGAAGAGGAGTCCCTGCCCCGAGGAGCTTACAGTCTAATTGGTAGGTAGGGAGAACGTACAGAGACAGTAGGAGGGAGTTCTGGTAAGTGCGTCTGCAGGGGGCCAAGCATTATGTATCGTGTTTAGAATATCCACAGTGCTATTCATATGCTTCTTTAAGCAGGTGGGTCTTAAAGGTGGATAGAGAGGGTGCTAGTCGGGTACTGAGGGGAAGGGCATTCCAGAGGTGTGGGGCAGTCAGTGAAAAAGGTTTAAGGCGGGAGAGGGCTTTAGATACAAAGGGGGTAGAAAGAAGACATCCTTGAGAAGAACGCAAGAGTCTGGATGGTGCATACCGAGAAATTAGGGATGAGATGTAAGGAGGGGCAGAAGAATGTAAAGCTTTAAAAGTGAGGAGAAGAATGGAATGTGAGATGCGGGATTTGATCGGAAGCCAGGAGAGGGATTTCATGAGGGGAGATGCTGAGACAGATCTGGGAAAGAGTAGAGTGATTCTGGCAGCAGCAATAACCTTTTGCTATAGTTTTTATTTGTAATTGCCGTAAACCATATTGCTGTAAAAATAAAGTGCGTTCATTTCTTGTGTTTATGTATTTATATCTGTGTCTGCTGCTTTCATATACATATGTTACAAATGGGAATGAGCCATTTGTTTGGGATCAATAAAGGTGCTGTGACTGTAAGCACAACAGTCACGCCTTGTACAGTCCATAGTTAATAACAAGAGAACACTTCATTTGATGTCTTACTGGCTTAATAAAGTTGGCAAATATTTTATAGCATATAAAAATGTCACATTCACACATTCATATGTCTACAACCCTGCCCTTCCCCATTATCTCTTAGCATACAGTGCTTCCACTACATTTTCCCATAAAATATTTGATCAAATTTGCTTATAAGGGAGTTTGTAGCATCCGTGCGATGGCTGTCATTGCGCAAAAGGGCACGATGAGGGTTTGAGTGACTGAATGACTCCCTGAAGTGTGAAGGACCAAAGGCGTGAGTGCCTGTACCATTTAAATCTGATGAGAATAAGGCATGGATTGCTGCATTGCTTCTTTATACCTTCATTGCAAACCAATAGCCCTGTTTTCTTTTAATTAACATCCCAAATCAATTTCCATGACTTCAAATCTGCAGAGTGTTGTTTGCAGTGGAAACTTGCTCTTGGTATATTTTTCCTTGAGGAAGCGGGCGTTATCCACATCTCGAGAACAAACTTTCATTGTCCATCGGGTTCAAGGTTACATGAGAAATGTAATGGGATATTATTTGTGACTATGGAAGAAGTACAGTGAAGTATAGTTCAGTAACTAGCAATTCATCATACACTAACATAAGAAACCACTAGCTTTATCATTTTGCTGGTAACATCTCTTATAAAGGACCGTGTAACAGAGGTATAGTAACTAGTGACCCCTCACTGTGTAGTTCTTCCCAGTGACTTTGTACCACAATATGCAGCATTCTCGTTCAGAAAGTGAAGCGCCTGCACTGACATAAGCACTCTACAAATAGATGCTGGAAAAAGTTGTTCCCCTTGTACACTTTCCTGTTTAAATAGGATATAAACAATATAGCACAACCTCTGACATCACTGATTAGATTGCATATTTCTGATTACATTGAAAGCTATGAATTTGCACTATAGTTTGTTTAGGAAGTCTGGTAAAAACAGATGCAGTGCTTGTATGTTACTGTGGATTCCTGACCGCTTCCTTCACTGCACAGTCCGTGTAAATAAAAAGAAACCATTGAAGGGACAAATTAGCCTGATGCTAAACATTCTAAACAATGAAAAGGGAATGATGCATAATATCAAGAAGACTGTATTTGTCTAGCAATGTTTACTGAGCATGTATATAGTGTTTATAATAACCATTAAATAGACTGCCGCTGCATTCTGCCTAATTTGCTGTTGGCAGAAAGTTCAAGGGAGCCCTAAAATACATGTTTTCAGCGAGCTTCAGCAAAAGTCCTCTTTAAAATACAGGACCTATAAGGAATAATTTGGTACATTAATGGTGCATGCATTTTTATGTGGCGGTGTAAAGAAAGTATCATTAGCACCTACTTTGGAACAGTTTTGATTAGGTAGACGAGTAGGCAGCTTTGTATAAAATCACCAGCATGGATAGGAAAGGAAAGTCCTTGTTTGCACCAGTTACCAGTATTAGACAGCCAGGACTACGAAAAATCCAACTTTCCTAAGCAAAAATCATATGCAACGGCAGATCAGGATTAAACACTGTACAGGCAGTCCTCGTTTTACAACACTTCATTTTACAACGAATGGCTTATCCAACGCTATGCAATGTATACCCATGTTCATTTTTACAACACCAAAACAAACGACTTATCCAACGCTCTTACGACGCTTTGCAAGTAGTTTATGTGTATATAATATATATATTATACTATATAATATATAATATTTTTATATTATGTTATATTATATATATAAATATATATAATACAGTATATACACTATAATTTGTGTGTGCTGCATATCTTATTGTCTGGGTAAAATATTTTGTGTATTTTAGCATTAAAAATGCCTTCAGGAACGGAACCTTTCATTTAAACACTGTTCCTATGGGAAACCGTGTTTCGCTTTACAACGATTTGCTATCCAACGCCATTTTGAGTAACGCATTGTGTCGGATAACAGAGGACTGCCTGTAGTATATATTATGTTACCTATGCCACAATAATAGCATTAGAGGAATAAACCTTAAGATTTTATGTTCTCTTGGTGGGGTTGACTTAAAGATGTAGCTGCCCGTTCTCTACCGCATCACGGGGGATAAGCGCAGCCAATTCGCTGAAAACTCGGCGAGATTAACACAGCGGGGGTTACTGCGTTTGAATGGCACTTGCGCTGTGTGAATCCTGCCGGGCTGCACCTGTCTGTAAGAGACGCGCAGTAAGAGAGAGACTGAATCAGTCACTCTCCCTGCGCGCCTCTAACAGGCGATCGCGGGGGGTTATTTTATTTTAATAATACAGTATTGTAGCAGGGGGTCACACAGCAATCGGCAGAAAAAGTAAAAATCCTTTGACTACCAGCGATCGCGACCTCTCCGTTGCTCTATAGCGCCGTCGTGGTCACGCCCACTATGGGCACCCGCAACGGACTGCATGTACTTGCTACGGCGCTGCGCGACGTCGCCGTAGCCAGCACTATAAGAGCAACCTTAGGCCATGCTTTATAGTGCTGTCGAAGGCAACGCGACCGATGCCGTCGCCATTAGCGAAAGTTGTCATTTGATTTTTAGCAACGTCGGTGGCGACAAGGCCAGTGACGTCACTAAGGGGGCGAGCCGTGCAATTTGATTGGTTTAGAGACAGTCACATATGGCGACTGTCTCTAAAAAATCAAATTTACCTGGCTTAAAGATGTTTGGTCGCCGTCGCGCTTACTATAAGTGCTTGCGACGGAGTCAATTTATTTGTTTTGGAGCGACGTTGCGTCGCTGTCGCAAGGCACTGTAAGCGCAGCCTTAGAGGTGCGCACGCAGAGTGACTGATTCAGTCTATCTCTTACTGTGTGTCACAGACAGGTGAAGCCAGGTAGGATTCACACGGCAGGGACCCCCGCTGTGTTAATCCGATGGGCCATTAGTCTGGCCACTGAAATCCCGTGGCGTGCTAGAGATTGCCGTGCAAAACACGCCATTACCATTAATTTACTAAAAGAATGCACTTCTGAAGAGGTGAAACTTCTTTAGCGCCACCTACCACATGAGCAAAATTCAATGGCAGTGAATGGAGTTGATGGAGACGGAAGTCGGTGGCGACGGAAGTGACGTCACTGTTTGGCAGAACAGGCCATCAGCAGCATTCACTGCCACTGAATATCGCCAGCTTCCACCAGCAGGAGTCAGGAGGAACACAAACACACACACACACACAGTGAGCCGCCAAACACCCTCCGCCCTCCGCCGAGTGAGCCACCAAACAAGCCCTCCCGCCCCCCCCCGCCACCCCCCCGTGAGACGCCGAGCACCCCCTCCCGTTCCCCCGTGAGCCACTGAAACATACAGAATGGTACATCTCCTCAGCATACCGACATCAGGTACTGTAGCTCCCATTCACAAGCTGACTCATGAGAGCCAGAAATGTGAGCAATTTGCTTGATACATTGGCACAATGAAAATGCATATTTTTTGCTCCAAAATTACCACCTCTGAACCCTTTATAAACCAATGGCAATTTTTTTTATATTTTATTGATACATGAACACAAAGTCGTAGATATAAATCTGCTATAAGACGGGTTTTGCTAATAAAAAAAAAAGGGAAAAAATGTCTACTCAATTGTTATAGCACCATTTGGGGTTGGTAGGTTTCTCACTTGATTTATGTTAAGTAAGTAATCAAGTGAATGTTCTTATTTATTATATAATGTGCCTATTATGTTCCGTTATTCTCTTCTGCCCCCTATGTTATTTCTCCTGCTGTTTCCGAAATGATTATTATTGCTTCTTCAAAGGAGAATAGCCCTCTTGTCAGTCAGCTTTTGAAGTTTCAGTAAGACCTGAAGGTTAACAAAATCATATTTGTTTCACAATAAGAGCATTTAAAAAAAAGCTGATAATGTGCACGATTTATAATTCAAACACCATTATAAAGAACATGCATTACTTTCCTTGGTAACTTGGAGATTTTTTTTGTGACTCCTTTATTTTTATTCAAAATGACTGCACTTCTCAGTGTGGCTGTAAGTAAACTATTACTATTTTACAGGTGCTGTACTAGACGAGGACACTGGCAAAGTGCTGGTTGTACAGGATAGAAATAAGGTAAGTGAACTGAATGCATTTATGTGTGTTTTGGACATTTCAAAATAACACAACATGCTGGATATATGTGTGTGTTGTTTTTGGTTGAAGTTCAGACACTTCGAGTAATTAAAGCAGCTGCAATATACAGTGTTCCTGATTAAGGCCTCGGTCCCGCTGCGCTCGTTGGCGCGGGCGGAGGGTCGCGAGTTCCCCACCAGCAGGGGAATCCTCGCGAGCTGGTCCCGGTCCCCACTGGCGGCACAGCTGACTACACGCTGTAGCGCGTCAGCCGCTGGAGACACCAGAGAATGGTGTTTCCTAGCGTTGACGCGTGACGTGTGTGGCTGTGAGCCAATGGGGAGGGGAGGCTTCGGGAGGAGGAGAGGCTTCGGGGAGCGGGGAGGAGTGTGGAGTGAAAGCAGGTGAGTGCCTTTCTCTGTGTGTGTGTCTGAGTGCGTGCCTGTCTGTGTGTGTATGTGTCTGAGTGCGTGAGTGCCTGTCTGTGTGTGTGTGTGCCCGAGTGCCTGCCTCTGTCTGTGTGTGTGTGTGTGTGTGTGTGTGTGTGTGTGTGTGTGTGTGTGTGTGTGTGTGTGTGTGTGTGTATGAGTGCGTGAGTGCCTGCCTCTGTCTGTGTGTGTGTGTGTGTGTGTGTATGAGTGCGTGAGTGCCTGCCTGTGTGTGCGCGCGTGTGTGTGTATGAGTGCGTGAGTGCCTGCCTGTGTGTGTGTGTGTGCGCGTGTATGAATGAGTGCCTGCGTGTGTGTGTTTAAACTTACCTTCCAGCCCGAGTCCGTGGAGGGAGGGGGGGGGGAGAGTAGCGGGTCCCTCCGCTCAAGCCACGCCCCCCCTCCCTGTCAAACCTCCCACCTCCCGCCCACCTCCCGATCAAACCTCCCACCTCCCGCCCACCTCCCGCTCCGGCTCCCGCTCCCTACAGACCGCAGATCGCGGTCTGTGTATCTCAGCGCACCGCCTGTCAGCAGCGCAGGTGCGCTGACTCTGGGAGCGGGGCCTTAGCCTTAGTAATGAAGACTTCCAATAATTGGCAGCAGTTTGACACAAAAAAAAGAACTACACTAAATGATTGGAGCTCTTTAACAATTGCAATTACTTATCTCCACTTCCCTCCTCCAGTGGAGAACATTACATTTTATATTTTTTTCTGTAGTTTAAAAGTCTATATTGAAACTGCAGCTCCCTCTGGGCATCCCTTTCCCAACCCTCCCAACATCCCCCCCCCCCCCCTCTTCCTTTTTGTGTGTGTGTGTTTTTTTTTTTTTTTGGCGCGTACAGAAAGCAGGGGGTCTCCGAAGCAAAGCCACGGTAATTTCAGCCCCTTATTCTCGAGATACTTACCCAGTGTGTCCTGTTATGTGTGTTGTATGTTCCATCGCATCATTCCAGCGGGGGGTCCCTAGTACTATGCTCCTTGTAACTCTGCTGTTTGTCATTTGCTACAGCTCTACGTTCTCAGTCATCTTCTTTAAAGATTTAAAAAGCCCTAATCTAGTCAACTTGACCTTGTTGGGTATCTTTAATCATTTGTATTTCCCCTCTCTCCGAATCAAGAACATATCTGATTATTGCTACTATCTTTCTATATGTGTGGCATACAATTTGAAAACCACTTTCAAAACCATGCATACGTTGTAGGTAAAACACATGAAGCGCGCCATCTGTAACCGGGGCTGAAATGTGGAAGCACTTAGAGCCCACAGCAGCTTTCAGAGTAATTGAGCACATCCGCTTTCTATTCTGTTATTTTAAATGAGCCGGCTTCCACCAGCGTTTGCCTTCTCTCTGGCTGGCTAAACACTCACATTTCCTGAGTAAGAGACCTACACTTGGCAAAGTCTTGAAGCGGAGTTGCAAGAGGCAGCTAGTAGGCTTCATGAAAAGAAGCATTTATACGCAAGCCCAGGTCTACGAGGAAGGTATGGTGCGCAATTTACAGGCAGGGGCCGAGCTGCTGTGCAGAATGTACCATTTGTGTTTGTTAGAGCTGTGCAGCACAGACCCTCTCACTGGGCCCAGGCCTCATTCTGGCCTCGTCTCCTAAGGATGAATAAACTTGGCTGCACTAAAGAAGAAGTTCCTTTCTCATTAGAGACTAAGGGCCCTATTCCATAAACACCAAAGAGTGTGATTTGGATGCTTTTTTCCCCTCCCAAAACTTGCTGGAGCCATTTTTACTCAAGAGTGCAAAGTTAACCGCAGCAGGCCAATACAAAAATACTAAATAAAGTGTTATTGGATGAGATATAAATTAGCACACAAGTGAGCTGTATTCCAATGTAATAGAAACACACTGTTGACCTAAATAAACAAAAAGCCAGGCACAGCCACAGTGACCTCTGGCTATTACACAGACATATTTGAACCTATTTAGTAGCTTACAACCTTACTTAATTGTTTGGCAGTATCTCTCTTTTCTCACTCCTGGTTGTGAGCACTATATTTGTTTGTCACGTTAGTGTGACTCTCTTCACCTTGTTCTGTTTTTACCCCACTTGGTGCTTACTTTCACCGCACCCATAAAAGGACTGAGAAGTGAGAGAAATCAATGGTAATAAATTGAGATGGAGACCTTTTTTTGGTTTGAGTTATTTAGTAGGAGAGCTAGAGTCGTACAGACATTGGAATCTTTGGATGCAATAAATGTATAATAGCACCTAGTTTACACCTACCAGAGCAACTGTCTACAGGCACCTAGGCACCTTATGGCATGTTTGTGTTCCTTATACAGGGCCTGCGATGTTAGGACTCCTCTGTGACACCTGTAGTCCAATAGGAAGCCTTTACTCTTCATTTTGGGTGTATTTCATCTGAGTTTTCAATAGCGCTTTTATTCAATGTTTTATCCAAGGTATAAACAAGCCTTTATTCATCGATTTTGTCATTTACACCCCATATGAAAATTAGATGTTTTTTTGACTGATTTTCAGGCATGTGCCATTTTTACTGAGTTAGGAAATATCATTCCGAGATCATTTTTGCAAAGTCCATGCTGTTTTATTTGAGTTTATTGTTTAAGACTTAAGTATGTGGGAGAAGGGACAGGTATATATGAAGAAATAAACTTCATTTGAAATAATTCAGTAGATTCATGTTGAGGGGGAATTATTGAATGTAAAATATATCTTTTGTAGGAGCTCTGCTGTGATAAAATCAATTCATAAAGACAACCACTTTGTAATTACTGTTCATTCTTTCCTTGCCTCCATATAAGCCATTAACTAGATTTTAGCAGGAGAATTTAGGCTTAAAATTGCAATGCTATGAAACAAATCTCACATTATGTAACGTCTACAAATTATAGAGGTGTTAGTAGCATGGCTGAGTGATTGATTTCACCTTATCTGAAATGCAATAATTGCAGTTAAATGGACTTGACATTTTTTATTACAACCATCTGAACCTGCAGCTAGCATCACCCTAACCAACCAACCAAACGCATGGATAGGTTTCCTTGTCTCAAATTGAAGTTTTAGAACAGGGCTGCTCTCTATTTTTTCACAGCAGTTCCCTTTCTGGCAAATGATATGTAGGAATGTATGTACGGTTCAGCCAATCCGGCACATGGCTGGGCACCTACGGCCAGATCAGTTCTAAACCATGGAAAAGTAGTTGAATCTGGTCCTTATTTGGCTTCTGGGCTGAGTGGACATGTGGTCTGAAGCCGGAATAGAGTTTGCCATTTGAGCAGCTCTGCTTCAGGACAAGTATCTCGTATACAAAATCCATTTTTCAGTGTTTTCTACCCCAATTTGAGAGCATAAACAACTGTGTCTCTAAACAAATTTTTGCTCTGTCTATCCACACCATTCTTCGAACACTTCAGAGAAATGAGGCATAAACAGAGGCTCACAATGCTAGACTACAGTCACGCAATATTCAATAATAAAGTGCAGCTGTAACCAGCTTAGACTGAACACAGTTTTTGTTGTGATTAAAAGAAAGCATACTGTACTCAGTAATAGACGGGCCGGCAATGTCCCAGGTTTAACGACTCTTCAATCAGAAAAAAACTTCAACCAAACAGGAGGCAGAATTGCTGTTATTTAATGTGTCATTGTATGGTAAGCATAGGGTGGTACTTATCGGAGCTAGCTGAAGAGACATTCAGAACTGCAGCATCGGTGTATTATTAGTTTTAATACACCTAACTGAAGATATATTTCCAGTTTGGTTCTCCAAGCCGAGAACAGTACAGTGTTGTCATGCTCCTTTCAATTAGGGATGAAGGGTAGTGCATACTGAATGTGTACATTTGTTGCAAACGTCTGTATTGTAAAACTAATGTCGTTAAAGTTGCATTAAATGTGTAATTCCAATTAATCCTTTTGGGTCAAGTTGACATTGTAAAATTAGCTATTCATATTCCAAAATATTTATTATAACACACAATCTTACACGTTGCTATTGTTTTTAGTTTTTGCTAAAAACCGCTGTATGACTTGGCCAGAGCACAGCAATGTTTGTTTGTGGCATGGTCACCCATAAGGAAACATGCGTTGCATGCTCTACTACAGATATACATCATTGTGCTTTTTGCAGAGACCTTCAGGTCGAGCTTCAAAAGGTCTGAAGGGTGAAATTCCTGAAATTCTATCATGGAAAACATATTTGTTAATCGCTTGCAGAGTGAGTGTTCCCTTTCTTTAATATGGTGCACTACTCCGGGAAAATCTGTTTCTTTTTCTTCAGTGGGAAATAATGGTTGTGATTAAACAAAACCATCCCATATCAAAATAGGGTGTGTTTTTTTATTTGATGTGCCTAACCAATAGTATTTTTTTTTAGGGGTGGAGCTGCACCTTTTTAAACATATTTAACTACAAATCAACCAGTAACATTTCCTGCGCGGTTGGCTCTCACTTTATTATATGTATGTTTGCACTTTCAAACTGCAGCTTTGGAGATATTTTATGTGTACCATATCTTTACTTTCCACAGCTCAGTTTACTAGTTTAAATCTGTTTACCGTTTGCTTGTGCTCCGTGATACAGGATATAAAGCTCCAAATGTGCCTTTTTTCCGTAGCTCATGTCATCATGATGTTTAAAAAAAAAAAAAAAAAAAAAAAAAACTTTCACACAAAGATTCGCATTTTTATTGTTGTTGCATTAAATACATAAACTTTATTATTAATCAGATAAGATAAACAAATCACCGACATCAGTGCACTAAAGAACAGTGCTACACATCAGAATCTGTTCAGAAGATTAAATATGAAAAAATAATAACATAAAAAATTTAGGTCAAATATCTTGGTGATGAATTAAAAGCATGTACAAGGCACATTTCTCCCTTAAAGATAGCAGCTTCCGCACGTTTCAGCTATTTTTAACCATATGACTAGCAGCATTGTTACAGATGCAACATCTATGACCTCAAACACAGATGAATCTTTTCCTTAAATCCATCACTTCTGATAAAGAGTATTGTAGATGCCTCTGGATATCACATTAACAATGAATTTTTGTTTTACTGCGCCCCCGGTCCGCTACAGATGAACAAAGACATAATAATGGTTACGTATACGCAGCTCTGCTCCACACAGGAAACGACCAGCCCAGCCATCTTTTAGCTTTTTGTTTCGCTGCTTTCTCTACATACGTTAACTGAAAGTGCTAAAAAAAACATATTTGATCATGTACACAGAAACCTTCTTTGGTCATAGCCCAGAAAGGATGTAGGTCATGTATTGTGACATAAGGTGATGGGCTTTATTTATCAGTCATATGGCTGGAAAACGGACAACATTAAAATGGCTCCATTGAAAACAGTCCAATGTTTGATTAACTGGGTGTATTTTTGTTTTTTGTTCTAATATTTGACTCAGTTTTGCAATTGGGAAACATTGAAAAAGTCACTTAGGAGGAGACAAAAAAAAGATATCACCTGCTCTCTTGAATTACAGATGGTAAATGCATGGAAATTTCCAGGAGGTCTGTCTGATCAAGGTGAAGACATTGGTAAGTATTGAAACTAATAATTGCTGCATGTTTACTTCACGTGTACAGTGCACAGTTATATTGAATGCAATAGATGTGTTGGTGCATCAATTAGAAAAGGTAATTCTTTGTCTTATTTTCTGTTAATGGATCCTTTCCCTCAGGCTGTGTTTTAAGCCAACTTTGTCAAAACCAGACACTCCCAACATTTAGCACATAAAATAGGTACGACTGTAGTTCCTCCTCTCCTGCTGGATGGAGTCACTTCCAAGCCATTCCTAAAGAAGACACAATCTATGCACCTTACCCCCCAGACAAAAAAAAGTCCTGTACCTATTTAGCAGGTATACTGTGTTTTTATCTTACAGAACCCCAAAACCTTCAGCATACCTACTTAATAGGTGCAGTTGGAGAGTATGCAAAATAGGTTTTAAGAGTCTGGTCCTTCACAGGACGAAAGTGTAGTAATGGCAGTGGCATGTTTCAAAGGTTGGCTGATACCTTTTTTTGTAAAAATCTGACAAACATTTAAATATATCTTTTTTTAAGTTCATTTCTAAACATGGTGAGCAGACATGAAACCCCTCCCATTTCCTCTAGTACCTTTTGTGTGATGTCACTGTGCGTTCAACAAAACGTTTTCAGAACTCTCTCTTCCCAGGCCCCCCCCCCCCCTCCTTATTGGCTCTGGTAAGGACAGGGTGGGTTAATGCACCCACAGTTACATGGAATTAGTGCTTAATTTCCAAAGAAACAAAAGTAGCTAAAATCTTTGCTTTACATTTGGTTAAAAGGAAAGCAATGAAGATTGTAACAGTTAGAGATGGGGTTTGGTTAACTGCCCAGGATTGTCCCTTTTTAATGAGGCAATTCAAGTGCGCAATTTTTTTTATCGCACATTGTTTTTATTTTTAACGTAGGATTGAAGCAGGGGGTCTGAACCCCATTAATTTCAGCACTGGTGACCCCCTACTTCCAGAGATAGACCTCCGTAGGGGGTACAGGTAGCCACTCTGCTAGCTGGGTTCATGTAATGGCCACTTTTCAAAGCTCCTGCGCCCTGTGGGCCATAGGAAGCCGTGACCTCATCCAGTGCAGCTCCCTATTGACTCGCGTGACGTTGGAGATATGAACTTTGCTGAAATACCGGCACCCCCTGTGGAGGTCTGTATCTCCAGAAGCAGGGGGTCACGTTCCTTTTATAAAAAAAAATCTTGCCTGAACCGGGCTGTATTGGCACCAGCCGGTATGGCTGCACCCACGGACACTGGGGTCTATAGCTAGCTCCAACAGTCTTAGGTTGCGCTTATAGTGGCGTCGCCGGCAATAGCGACGCGACGGTGACGTCACGCTGCGGTCGCTGGAAAAATCAAATTTACTTGACCTCCAGCGATCACGACCAAGCAGTCACGTCGCTTCTACTATAAGCACAGATGACGGATGCAATAAATTTGTTTTGCCGCGATGTCACGTCGCCAGCACTATAAGCGCAGCCTTAAGAAAGCTGAACCAGCAGCTGCTATGTCTCTCACCAGCACAATAAGTTACAAATATCTCTGGACCCTGGGGCTCCCCGGTTCAAATAAAATTAGATCAATCAAAATAAATATCGGGTGGGATTGCCATGTTAAAAACAAGCTAGAAAAGATCTTGGAGAAAGTGGGAAGAGTCTGACTTGGTTTCAGACCAGAACCTACAGAAGAGGACACAAACCAGGGAGAGACCGCATGTATGTGGGGAATGTGGGAAGGGATTTAGTGACTTATCCAGCCTGAGCACACACATGAGGGGACACACAGGGGAGAGACCGCATGTATGTGAGGAATGTGTGAATAGATTTAGTGACTTATCCAGCCTGGGCACACACATCAGGACACACACAGGGGAGAGACCGTATGTGAGGAATATGGGAAGGGATTTATTTGGTTATCACATCTGAACACACACAGGGGAGAGACCGCATGTATGTGGGGAATGTAGGAAGAGATTTAGTGATGTATCCAACCTGAATACACACAGGGGAGAGACCGCTTGTATGTGGGGAATGTGGGAATGGATTTAAATCGGTTATCACATTTGAACACACACAAGAGGACACACACATGCGAGAGACCTTTCTCTAAAGCCAGGCATGTTTAAGGATAAAGAAAGTCATAACTTTATAATGCAGGTTATTTGTATCATTCTTATTGTAGTTTTATGAAAAATGTTGTTCTTAATGTGTTATATTTCCATACTGTTCAAATAAAATGTGCGTTCCCCCCCCCAAAAAAAAACAAGCTAGGTTCATTGGTAGTCCAGGACAGTTCTTCAAAGTAAAATAGAGAAAATATCGTGTGAGTTTTTGTGCTTCATATATAGATTGTAGAGTGATGCTTTTTCTTTGCATATGCTTGTAATAAACATATGCAATGCAAATATTAATATAACTAATTACATCAATATACAAATTCTAGTAAAATCTTATATATGTTTCTCTTATGTTGTGAATAACATATCTGAAGTCCACCTCAATGGTTTACTTGTACATTTTTTTTTCTTAACCTCCTCTTTGCTCTCCTAAAATATTTTCCATACCCCTGCTGCGTAGGTTCTCCGCTTCTCTGTTGCTTTCTCTTTCGTCTTCCTAATACTACTCCACGGTAACCTAGAGGGAAAATTGGGGCATAGGGAAGGAACGTTACCCCCCTGCTCAGCTAATGGTACAGTGCTAATCCCAGGATAGTAATAATATGTGAACAAGGAGAGACAGAACATGGTAAATGAAAGTACCCTAGTACAGCTCAACCCCGTTATAGCGCGATCCACTGCATCGCGGATCCGCATATAACGCTGTCTGAGCGTGGCTCCCAATTTAAAAACTCCCATGTGGGAGTTGAACATGAGTACATGCAGGAATCAACCCAGAACCTTTCATATGGTAGTACCAATTCCCTAACTGCCATGCCACAGGATTGGTGTGGACTGCACTGTGTACTATATGTTAAGTTTGTTTTTAGAGTCTGTTTTATCACACCAATCCTGTGGCGTAGCAGGTAGGGAATTGGTAGTAGCATATGAAAGGTCCTGGGTTCGATTCCTGCATGTGTATTATATAAAATGTATTAATGTTCAACTCCCACATGGTGTAGGGGTGTGTGTATGTGTCCGTTAGCAATAAAGCATTGAATGTTTAAATAAAAAAACAAAAAAAATTCCCGCATGGTGTGTGTGTCATGTGACCCTCCTCTGCGCACACGTGGACGCAGCCTGATGAAGCAGGGAGAGCTGCAGCTGCCGGTAAGTCCTTGCGCGGTGAAATTTTATAACGCGATCCCGGTTATACCATGGTCTCATTCTGTGGACTCAGAGGACAACTGTATATTGTACACTGTTCAGCTGTATATTGTGTATATTATGTATAATTGAATGATTTAAAAATACTTTTATTAATATTCTTATTAAAATAAATGGGTATAGGTAGAAAGACGACAAATGCTACGTATCCTCGGTCAGTATTGTTAATACTTACTACACAGTAATAACTTTGCACCTAAATTGTTGTCTTTAACAAGTATTAAATACTTATACTTATTAAATGTAATAAGCCATTGTCCTCTTGACTTTAAATGTCTTTATTTCTATTCAGAGGGATAATGCGCTTACGCAATAGCGCTGGATGTTTATAATCCTTTATATTGTGGTAATGAAAGTGGCATATTCCCGATCATAGTTCTGCTTGTATATTGCTGCTATACAGCTAGGGCAACTTACTCTTTGTAATGTTAGTATCATAAGTTTACTGTTGACCTTAGGACCTGTACTATATTTAATTAAAAGAGTGGTGGTGTGACTTCAGATAATATTCACTGTAGTCAACTTATAATGTTACCAAGAAGTTTAAAAGGGTAAAAATAGTGGTGTCTCAACTAAGGTGCTTTCATTTACCGGGTTCTCTCTCTCCTAATACTACTCCACACCAATACAGCACTTCCTGATGTTATTTGAACTGCCCAGAATTTCCTAATATACAAGAGATTATCAGATCATTATACATCAACTGGTGCTTAAAAGGTGGATATTTGGATTTTAAAGGTTAAAAAAAGCTTGAGTTACTGGTGCTTTAAATTGCGGGGGGAAAGTATGTAAAAACTATTAATCTTTTGACACAAGCAATGTAGCCAAGAATACAGTTTGTATTTTATCATAGTCTCTGCTGTTTTTCATTTGTAAAATGAGAGCGAAAACAAAATGTCCATTGCATCTCATCTCCCAGGCTGGTCAATGAATTCACTTATTTAGTTTCCACAGCAAAGGCATACTGGAAAGCTAATGCTATTCCTGAAACTTGTTTTTGTTTTCCTTTCCATCGTAGGAGCCACAGCAGTTCGGGAAGTTATAGAAGAGACTGGCATCAAGTCAGAGTTCAAGTCCCTCTTGAGCATAAGGCAGCAGCATAATCACCCTGGGGCCTTCGGGAAGTCAGATATATATATTATCTGTCGCCTAAAGCCACTGTCCTACAGTATAAACTTCTGCCCTCAGGAGTGCCTAAAGTGTGAGTGGATGGATCTTCAAGAGCTTGCCTACACCAGCAACACCACCCCCATCACTAGCAGAATTGCTAAGCTGCTACTGTATGGGTACCAGGCAGGTTTCCAAAAAGTTGACATAACTATGAGGACATTCCCAGCTGTTTATACAGGGCTTTTCTATACACTGTACCACAGGGAACTGCCAGAGACCCATGAAAATAGGACAGACCTCTAACAAGCTTCACATTTTGATTCTTTATCTATTGTTGTATTAGCATTTGATATTCATGGTTATTCTCTTCAAAAATCTATGTACAACTCAACAAAACATGTCTCCTAGATCTAGTGAGATATGGATGTATGACTACCTTTACACATCTACATGTTGCAATTTTATTAAAAAGTGATTAGATTAGTGTTTTGCTTGTTTGTTTTTTAAACACTGGCACAAGATATTCACGTTGTATACAGATTTACTAATGTTGGATCTCAATCATCTTTAAACACTAATTGCAAACCTATGATTATATTCTTGCCTTAAAAAAGGAAAATAGTGTTTCGTATGGAGTACTTCAAGTGTCCACAGAGATCAGCTCTTTGCTGACATTGGGAGAAATAAAATGGCTTTCTGTCCTGGCCCAGTCTTAGACGCATTTTTGTATTGCCCAGTTCGTTTCAGTGCCACATACCAGTCGCTATATTTTCGGGATCGGTAAGTATTGTAATTGTTGGCCTCCAATCGTTCAAAAAAGAAGCATTCATCCGTTATACATCTCTGGAAAAAGAAGAGAGAGAGAGAGAGAGAGAAGGTTACATTTCATGAAAAACAGCAGCGTGGAAAAGGAGGCGGCTTTTCACGTTCCTATTGATGCATTGATAGTGTACCTCTGTATTTATGTTACGCTCCCACGCGCTGCTGCAGTTATTACTGGGGACTGATCGCTAATACATTTAGGATAAAGTATATTTATACAAACAGCACAGTTCTTGTCTTTAAAAAAAATGCTCATTTTATTAATTAATGTCATATCAACAGTAGGGTTGTCAGGTGGCTTCTCCAAAAATAATGGACACAATAATAAAAGATGCGACCCCCCCCCCCCCCCCCAATACATATTAAAACAAAACACCCCCCACCATCCAAAACATTAAAAAAACCAACACATAAAAATAATACATCCCCATATATATAAAAATACCCCCACCCCCACTAAATAAATATATATATATATAAAAATACACCCCCCCCCCAATACATATAAAATTCAGACTTACCTTGGGGATGGTCTCAGGTCGGGACCAGTGGTTGTGAGGGTGGTGGTTGTGAGGGGGCTGGTGGCAGCAGGGGGCCGGCAGCTGGTCGGAGCAGTTGCCCCAGGCCCAGCTCTCCCCCAGCTGCGGGCTTCTCCCTCACTGTCCCATGCCAAGGTGTCTGATGCTGACGCGTGCCGGGTCTCCCTCTCACCCCGGCGCACGCGTAAGCTGAGCCCAGCTGACTTCCGGCCCTGACGTCAGAGAGACCCGGTGCGATTCAGCATCTGACACTTCAGCGTGGGACAGACAGTGAGGGAGAAGCCTGCAGCTTGGGGAGAGCTGGGGCCGTCTGCAACTGCTCTGACCGTCCGCCAACACCCCCCCTGCCACCCTACGTTCAGAGAGAGGCAATACCTTTCATTTTATACCGGATGCAGGGGCAAAATACCAGGCTGTCCGGTTCAAAACCGGACAGCTGGCAACCCTAATCAACAGCACAGAAATGTATTTTTAGAACGTTTCATTCTAGCTAAATATGTGGCTATTTAATACCATTGACTTTTTTTTAATATGAAATATTTCCTAAATATAATAAGGTCTTCCATATGTGAGAAGTTATAGGACACAGCCTTCTCAAACACTGCTGTAAACAGATTTGGATGTCAGCGGAGTCCATATTGATCTGAAAATTATGCAAACAGTGTGTGTACTTTTGATAGCAGTGTTAAACCTTTGAGGTCTCTTCCTGGTGGCATGTTTCGTCATATTGTCCCTGAATGTGTGTACAGTATACTGAAACAAAAACACTGAGATTTTAGGAGTGGCACAGATCCACAGAGGCCCGTTACTGACTTGGCAAAGCAATTACCTAAGTTACCGCCTCGTTAATGTGCTTCTTCAAAGCTCAATAACATCAGGTTAAATAAATCGGGTTTCGCCTGGAAAGGTCAAGGGTTAAGTATAATGGCCGTTCACTAACAATGCATATCCACAACGGTCCCTTAAAGTTAATAGGGATTTAACCAAAGAGAGGGAGTAATAGACTCTCCACTCCTTCCCCTCCCCGTTAACACATGAATAATGCCACCCATGTTATTTGAAATGATGCAAGGCTGGGCTAACATGGAGTTAAGACAATACTAATGGGATATACAATACAGCATTGTTATTAGCTCTCTGGATATGTGTTAACCCCCGGTAAAATAACGGCCGTTACAGATTTTCATAACTGCCCGTTATGAGCCTCAAGTTGACAGACGTGTGTGGATCTGGGCCTAAATATTGCAACCTGCCCTGAACCTAAACTTCTCTACGCTCTATCTGGCTACTGGAACCCTTCATTTCACAAATGTGTCCAAGCCTGAGGATTTCATGCGAAGCTAAGGTGGGTGACTAAAAATATTCTTGCGTGTTTTAATACCTTTGAGCCCACACTTAGGAGCTAGGAAGCTTATTCAAAGCTATTTTATTGTATAATGGTCCCTATGTGTGTGCCGTCCCTACTGCCATCTAGAAAAGCTTTGGGATAAACTATATAGAAGCCTTCAGGTTTTCAATTCAGGTCACACTTTATATTTGCTTTCAAGGCTTGGGCCATTAAGTTTGTTTTTGTATTAAAAGAATAATGGAAACGTTCTTAATTATTGAAAGCTACACCCATAAAATGGTTACAGTAATGGTTTTCCAGTTTTCTTTCCCAAGGTACCTAGCGATGCATATAGTGTGTGTGCAGGTACAATTAGTCCAGCTCCGGAAGAGCTTAAAAACAAAAAGTTTGGTGCCTAAGGCAGAGGGAGATCAGGTGATTAGGATACTGTACATTAGCGCCTCATCATTAGGTAATATGCATTTGAGGGAATTAGCTTCAGATCCAGAGCAATACACCTATTTGGACAAATTCACACATTTTCAGACAGTTAATTTCCCATTTAAAATCTTTTATTATTTGCAATTGTAAGTCTAAAAGTGAAGGAAATGACCAATGATGGTGCCGTGACTCACACCGTGGGGACACTATCACAATATTGGCCCCTTACTATTCATAAAAACGCAGAGTTGTTATAGTAGAATTTTAGTATAATCAATTGAGAAAGAGGTTATGAAATGGTAGTAAGCAACACAGGAGTGAGATGAATCATCTGCAGAGTATAGTAGTGATGTATAAAACAGCCCCATACTGCTAAAATATTCCATTACGTGATAATAATTATATCTACGGATGATAGAATAATCAGGGATGAGGCCGTAGGAAAGAAATTGGGAATGTAACTCATGGTGAGAATAGTGTTCTTGATGGCAATTACAGTTCTGATGAATAGTTATAGTTTACCTATTCCTATTCGGTCTCTCTTTACCACAGCTGTAGCCCCCTTTTCTGGTGGTCATTGAAAATTCTATTCTCAATGATATTCTCTCTTTACAATAAAAAAAGAAAGTGGTTAGATTGACTTATGGTAATAAGCAGTGGTTGACAAATCACCAAAAAATCTACTCGCCACCTAGTACCAAACGTGTGCTGCTTGGGCCAATATTTACTCGCCCCGGGGTTAAATCCACTCGCCCGGGGCGAGCAAATGTATAGGTTTGTCGAACACTGGTAATAAGAGACCACAACATGAGATCCAGTGAATCACAACTAGTCATTCACTCAAGAGTCCTACGAACTGTGAAAAAATACAATTAGCTACACTTCTACACGCGCGCATACACAACATTCTGCCAAATAATTTTTCAATAACATGTCAAAAGTATGATTCTATAGGATTGTAAGACAGATTCTAATCAGAAGTACTATATTAAATATATAAGCAAACCTGCTTCATACATCAGAAGACGGCAACTCCAGGCAGTATTTGCTATATTTCGGGTTCACTTTAATGCTTTTTCCATAAGTTAACAACATTAATAGCAATACAGAGTCGGGAATATCGAAAGGGCTCTTAATATCAGGGGGTGCAATTCTGTCTCCTGGAAAGCAGATTCCCAGTGCATCTATAAAGCTTCTAAAATGTCGAAGTGTCATTGCAGATCACTACCAAAGAGTAATGCAAATGTTGCACTTAGGGTTGAAGGGGTTAAATCAGCAGGATGTGTGCTCATGGAAGTTTCCACCTTTCAGATAATGGAAAGCAGTTGGCCCTTCTCAGCTCTAGCAGCACACCTTAGATAGGATACGGAAAACTCCATGAAAAACCTGCACGCTGTAATATTTGTCTCACTGTCTGGCCATGTTAGGATACCTCCTGCTAAATATATCACTGACATTCTTAACACATGAAGTAAAGAAATAGATTTTAGATTGCTCATGCAACAAAAGACGTACAGGTTTGTGTACTTCTGGCTCCCAGTCCTGATTTCAGCTCATTCTAGACTCGTGCCTGTGTTCCTGTTTACCAGCTATCCTGTGCAATGCTGACAGTGTCTGGCTAATAATTATGGCAGTCTTGAATATAATTACTTGTTTAAGGGTTAGTAGAGGGATTCAAGGGGAGAAAAAGTGAGATTTGATCTTTAAGAAAAAAAAAGTGGGAGTGAGAATTTAGGATAGTGAAAACGGGCATTTTCAAGACCATCAATTGGCTGAAAATTAAAAGGCTTAGATACATCATCAAGAATAAGGCAAATTTTAAGTACCAAGATATTGAAGAATGAGGAGAATAAACAAATTTAGTTCAATACTTTGCCCAAAATATTTTAAGCCAAAACCATGTCACGGTAATAATCCCTTTTGAGCAGGTCCTACACTACCACATAGCGCTTCCTATATGTGAACCCTTTAGGCACCGCATGTACTGTATGTCACGCACCCCATGCTGTGTGCTGCAGTATCTGTTTCCCCTTCTCTCTTTGCAGTGGAAGAAATACACGAGACAGAATAATATCAGTAGTGTAGGACCCACTGAAATGGGTTTACAGTGACGGTGTTATAGGCTTAAAATATTTTGGCCAAAGTATTGCACGAAGTGACCCATATTTATGATGAAAGAATATGGATAAAATACACAGTATTGTACTTAATTATTTGTCATACAATGTAGCATTGGGGCCTTTTAGTCTCTTCTACAATGTAGTAGGTATGGCTTTTGAGCTTACCAAGATTATGTCGAAATGTAAATTGGTAACAAGATAACAGGAAGCATGATTCATGCATTTATGTGAGGCCTGTATAAATGGGGAAGGGGGAAGGGAAAGAACTCCCGCATCAGCCTAAAATAAATGTGTGCTGAGGTGCAATAGGGATAATATAACAATAGGAAACAAACAAAGAAGACGTGTCCCTGTAGAATGCACTCACAGTAGTGTATATGATTAATGAAATTAAATTGGTAAAGCTATAATAGGTGGTAATAAGATTGTTATTGGAACCGTCTATGGCCAATCCAAAGCAAGAACAGAAACTATAAACATAACATTTAAATACACCACAGGGTGAACAGTTGACTTACTGCTATAATATTTTAATTTTATGTTTATAGTTTGTCTGTTCTTGCTGTGGATTGGCCATAGACGGTTCCAATACCAATCTTATTACCACCAATTATATCGTTACCAAATAAAGGGTTTTAATTCCATTAATCATATACACTACCGTAAGTGCATTCTACAGGGACACTTTTTTGTTTGTTTACTATTATTAATGTGAGGCAGTAAGGATTATATAGGGGTTAATATGGGAAAGAGATCTGGCGTAATATCTAAAGGGGGGAAAAATGCCTTGGAATATAAATTATTATACCTAAACCTATAATATAGTGTAAGAGAGCGAGCGTAGGGCATGGAGGAGCTAGCTATGAAGAACAAAAATAACACAAAGGAATGTAAAAAATGTTGCCTTTAACAAATGTACTTCAATTAATCCACCCTGCTCCCTATCCAGCTAACATTTTAGTTTGTTTGACACACTATAAAATGAAGCACTGTAACACAAAATCCAGCAAAATAATACCAAATAAAGGTTTTTGCCATTCTGCCTATATGAGATATAAAAACATACATACAACAATATATATATATATATATATATATATATATATATATATATATATATATATATATATAAACATTATAAAAACTTTCACATTTCAGTCATTGCATATATATATATATATGTGCAATGACTGAAATGTGAAAGTTTTTATAATGTGAATTCAGTAAATGTTTCTATTCTTCCCCCCCACCCCCCTTTTTTTAATGACTATAATAGCATTGCTGTATTAATATTGCTTTTACGTTGCAATGTTTTTAGTCACCTCTGGCAAGCCAAAAACAATGCTCTGTTTTTAGTATTTTCTATTCGTCTCTGTTCTCTTTTCACACAATTTATAAAAATGTCTATATAACCCATAAATTCTACTTCAATCTTCATACGGCCAGTCAATCTTCTGTAAACAAGTCTCTCTCAAATAATACCCAACAGAGTATAAAGTATGTTCTTGAACGCTCTAATAGTTAAGCATAGGATAAAGTAGGGAGTTATTGAAATAGATAACAACATAAATACATTATTCATGTATTCATATTCACGATATAGCTGAGCTCCCCCTCTTACTTCTGTGCTGGGAGGTGGAGGCTGCAGGCTGTCAGCTGGAGCGCCGGAAATCTGCGGTGTATCGCCGATGCATGGCGCCGCCATTTTGATCTTCGCGCATGCACAGTGCGTGCTGTGTGCATGAGCACTGCAGAGCAAGTGCGGCAGCCATTACAGGTGGCTCTGCATGGGACTACAGGTCCCAGCACCCTTACGGTCTGCTCAACACGTGGGGCAACATAGCCAATAGGGCTTAAGGATCCACGCAAGGGAAGGCGTTAGGTTTGGCGCGAACTAGGGACCACGCCAGTCGGAGCAGGACGGCAAGGGGTAAGGTAGTGTCCCAGGTGCCAGTAGCCCTGGGACTAGGCAAGATCTCCCCACAGGCCCCAGCTAGGCCCCGACTCACTGCAGATTGTGGTTGCTGCAAGGAAGGCCCCAGATAGGGATGATTCCCCAATAGCTCTTAGTGTGGTTAGTACCACGGTGACCGGGCGGCCACGTGTAATCTGCGGGCTGGGACCAGACCACAGGCACATCAGGGATATTAAGGAACACCCTCCAGCTGGAGCCCCCTCAAGAGGTGGACGCCACCGGGAAGGAGAGGAGGAGGAGGATCAGACGGACCCACGTCGTGGATCACGTTGTGGCCTGCGGACCAATCATCTTCCATATACCCTGGTCTGGACGGAGACCAGGAACGTACCCACATGCACCAACGGCCATACACATTGGGTAGCGCTACTCCACACACTTTGGGTGGGCTTGGCTCTGTGGACACTGGGTGGTTAGGTGCCACGGGCACCTCAGTACTTTGGGGGATCTCGCCGTGGTGTGAACATTGTATGGGGGCATTGCATTGTGGGAAGGTTGATTATAGTGTGTTATTATTAGGGCGTGTGAGTAAACTGTTAAACTATACCAGTGTGGTGTGTATTACTATTATTGTATTGGTTCCTGTGAGAGGGTATCCTGCAGAGTTAGAATCCCTCCCAGCGGCGGAGGCTTAGGCCTTCTGTAAAGGCCGCATGCGTACTTCCCTTAGTCACGTGGAAAGGGGGCTACAACTATAAGACGCCAAAATAATGTTTATGCACAGAAGTTGGGGCACTTTATTGGTTATAAATACTCTTACATGTGAATATTCATTCCACTGGAAATATCAGAATACCAGGGCCAACTCATACCGTATAAACGTTCACCTGAAATATGATGCCTGATTGTCTTTTTTTGTGTTGTATATGTCAGAACTGCATTCAAATGATGTTGTACTCCCGTCCCAGGGCAAAGTGTGCAGTGCAGCTGGCAAAACCTCACAACAAGGCAAGAAATACTTTAAAAAGAAGTAAAACCATCAGAGGCCTTCTGAGCAAGTCTCGCAGAATAAGCAGCCTGTCCTCGGAAAATGTCAGCTGAAATGTGTTACTTTATTACTTCCTCGTTCTCTATTTCTGGGACAGTTATGGTGCCGCAGCAAAGCACAGACGAGCTTCTTGTAAAGCCAATTATGGGCAGAAAGGGTGCACATGGCAAAGCCAAGTTTACACCGGCGAGTGCGATGACTCGCAAGTAGAGTAAGAGGAGCAACAGCCCAATTAAATGAGGTAATCTACAGACTAACATTCCCTCCTCACCTAGCATTAACCACAGACAGCATGCAGATGCCCAGGTACAAATCCAGAACTCTGTGTAGAACAGGGGTGGCCAAGTCCAGTCTTCAAGAGTCACCAACAGGTCAGGTTTTCAGGATATCCCTGCATCAGCACAGGTGGCTCAATAAGTGGCTCAGTCTAAGACTACACCACCCGTGCTGAAGCAGGGATATCATGAAAACCTGACCTGTTGGTAGCTCTTGAAGGACTGGGGTAGAATAACAGAAGCGAGTATTCAAGAGCCAGGCATTGCACAGTGCTGCTATTTTACTTCTCGGATATCCTTGCTATGTGTTGATTTTGGTAATTTCCCTTAATAGTGTGGTGTTTGTGAGGAAAAAGTACCTTTCTGTAAGAGAACACTTGTAAAGGGAGGAAGCTCCGGTCAACAGAGGGGAAAAAGCTGCTCAACTAAACCAGACATGGAAAGGATGTTGCCGTTTGTGGTATGTTAATATAGTGGAATATTAAGGCAGAGCTTCCCCATCATATTCAATTATATCTGTAGAGCCTCAATCTGTGTCGCCTGCCATTTTGTGAAGTGCTCGGTACAGCATCAACACCATGTACAAATTAAAAAAGGCCGCAGCAACGAATCTGAAACAATACCCGGTTCATATTATGTCATTCTTATTCCTATGAATAGTGATGTCTAGTCGTACACTATAAAAATAAAAAAAATAAAGCGTTACATTGGAAAAGGTTTAATGTAATGAAAATGTAAAATAATAAAATGCACATTTCCATTCAATAAAAGGAAAAAAGCTGACACAGATAAAAAAAATTTAACTTAAATAAACGTAAAGTTTATTTTCTGAACTCATTTAGCAGACTCATCATTTTATAGCAAACCAGAAGAAAAGAATCAGACGGCAGCAAACCAGAAATAGAGGATGCTTCTGCTAGTTCAATAAGAGCTCCATGGTCTCCTTTACCATTTAATGAAGGGCAATAGACTCTTCGTCAGCTAAGTAAGATAAGGGCCTTTTTCAGCCAAATTTTTCAACTGTGTTAAAGAGGCACTGTCACGGTAACTTATGACAAGATATAATAAACACCAAATACCTGGGTTGAACTGAACGAGGCTTAGATATGATAAAATATAATTTATTCCTTGAAAAAGGTGAACACAGCAGATTATACAAATAACAGACAAAATATAGACACTTACTGAAAGGTTTGGACAAGAAAGCCACCAGGATACAGGGTGGCCATTTCTTCCATAATTCAGGTTCAGATGTAGACATCACGGCAATACATGAAGATCATGCATGAAGACATTTGAGTAAGGGCTGACTCTGGTTTAAATACCATTTCAACCCCCTCTCTTACAACCAAGGCGCCGACCTGGCTAGAAAAATCTCTTTGAAGGAGATTTTGGCTTCCCTTGTAAGTGTGAAGACCGACACTTAAAAACCCTCAGTCCCTTTGTTCCTGCCCTTAGTATAAACAAACAATCAGGACAGTTAACTTTTGATCACCGGGCTATGCTAATTCCTCAGGATGTTCTTCCTGCCCTATTTAGCATAGCAGATGGAGTCTGCATTTTTCAGAGCAGATCCAAAATCCCATATACACTTTAATACCTACACATATTAAAATACCCGGTTCTGGTAGGTCCAGCGGGTCCAAACGTTCCAGACCTTAATGCCGGAAGTGGTACACTATAGGGTCCAAGTTTCAGCCCGATGCGACCTTCGGAACTGGAATTATACAAATAACTCATAAACTGTTTCATATTTTATATAAAAATCTCCGCTAAAAAGAAATCTCAGCTTTTCACTAAATCCCCATTGAAAACAACGGGCTCCGCCGCCATGGGTTTCAATGGAGCAACTCCGCCGTTGTAGTCAATGGAGTTTCCTGCCATAGACTTTCAATGGGGAAACCGCCGCCATTGAAGTCTATGAGAAAATCCACAAATCTTTACATTCGTCCACACTCCGTCTGGTTGGTCTGAGAGGGCTGGGAAGGGGCATGCATTAAAGCCGGAACCTTGGCTACATGCCACCCAAATCCCATCCCTCTGGTCATTCCAGAACCAGAGATATGGACTTACATTTTTCAGCATTTCACACTTAGTCGTTTTTACGCCACGCGGCTTTTCCCCATTGGAATCAATGGCCGGCGCAGCCATAGACAATGCATGGCGCACGCCGCCATTAGATTCAATGGGAACTCCGCTCCGCCATTGAAGTCAATGGTGCGACCCTCTCATTCCTGGACCCGGTGTGGATCGTGTATGGGGGTTCCTAGGAGCTAGAGACAAAAAGAACTTTATTCCCAGGGGCCCTAGAACTTAAGATTCCCACGCCAATTGTCTTTGAACTTGACCAAAGTGATTAAACTCTTTTCAAAGACATTGTATCCGCTTTTGCGGTCTGCGGTTTGGATGGCTGCCAACCTGTTCCTCGAGGCCGGCGTTGAGGAATCTCCATTGAAGTAAATGAGCCCATTGACTTACAATGGGAAACCGCCGCTCCTCCTCTCGGACGCCACCTGCTGGTCGTCGCTGGAAAACAGGTCCAAAACCGCTACTTCTGCCATTAGAAAGCATGGAGGCTCAATGGCGACCTATGGACGGCTGCAAAATGGAGCCTGAAAAGGCGGGAAAAGGGAACAAAGGGCTATAATCACTAAACTAACATTAACCCCTTCCCTCCCGCATCAACCCTAGTGTATGTGTGAGTGCAAACACCAGGATAACACAATACATTTATACAGGGGAATAAACATTTGGATACTGAAGCAAGGCAAAAACACATTACTGGACCTCAGTCCAGTTAACCCCTTTCTTCCCAGGTGAGAGTAGAGGGTGGCCAAATGGGGTGTAACCTCTTTAATCCCGGGCCAAATCCTCTCTCTCATGACAGGCACTCCTAGGCAGGGCCGCCAACAGAAATCATTGATCATTGGACCCGGGATAAATGAAAGGAGCAGGCCCTCCCCCCCCTCTGAACCCATAGCACACCTACCACGAAAAAATATCTTTTAGCGCGCAACTTTTACTTAACTGTTTTCTTATTGTGATACAGAAAAAAACATTACAATGCAACCTGTTTATTTTTATATTTTCAACAAAAGACATGTGACTGTCTGCCTGGGTGGGTGAGTGTGGGCGTGGGTGGATGACAGTGACTGGGTGGGTGGGTGGATGACAGTAGAATGACAGTTGGGTGAATGACAGTTTGATGGTGGGTGGGTGGGTGAATGACGGTGGGTGAATGACAGTTAAATGACAGTGACTGGGTGGGTGAATGACAGTGACTAGGTGGGTGAATGACAGTAGAATGACAGTTGGGTGAATGACAGTTGAATGATGGTTGGGTGAATGACGATTCAATGACGATGGGTGGGTGAATGACAGTGGGTGGGTGAATGGGTGAATGACAGTGGGTGGGTGAATGACAGTGGGTGAATGACGGTGGGTGGGAGACAGTGACTTAGACAGTGACTGGGTGGGTGACAGTGACTTTGTGGGTGGGTTACAGTGACGTGGTGGGTGAGTGACTATGACAGTGACTGGGTGGGTGGGAGACAATGACTGGGTGGGTGGGAGACAGTGACTGGGTGACAGTGACTGGGTGGGTGGGTGGGAGACAGTGACTGGGTGGGTGGGAGACAGTGACTGGGTGACAGTGACTGGGTGGGTGGAAGAGAGTGACTGGGTGGGAGGGAGACAGTGGGTGGTTGACAGTGAGTCCCTTACATTTTCACAAAAAAACAAATGGAGACAGTGGGTGGTTGACAGTGAGTCCCTTACATTTTCACAAAAAAACAAATGGAGACAGTGGGTGGTTGACAGTGAGACCCTTTCATTTTCACAAAAAAAACACATGATTTGATGAATAGAAACTTTACAAAATGTTTAAGCGGCGATTCATATATTATGGTATTTTTTTCCAACACATTGAATGTAGATCAGGATGTGCCGATATAACAGGACGCCACTGTGCTGTTAAAGGTGACGTGCGGGTGACTGCGGGTGACTGTGACTGGGTGACAGTGACTAGGTGGGTGAAAGTCAATGACTGGGTGGGTGACAGTCTGACTGGGTGGGTGACAGTGATAGTGGGTGACAGTGACTGGGTGGGGTGACATCCCCCTCCTGCCCCCGATATCCCCGCTGCAGCTGCCCGGGAGGTGGGCTTGGGGGTGCGGGAGGTGGGCTCGGGGGGGGGGGGGCATGGGAGGTGGGCTCGTGGGGGGGCACGGGAGGTGGGCTCGGGGGTGTGCAGGAGGTGGGCTCGGGGGGCGCGTGGGAAGCTGGCCGCGGGAGGAAGCAGGCCGCAGGAGGAGCTGGTACTTCCCCCTCCGTCCCACGTTGGGAGCGGGGTGAAGTGGGCCGCAGGAGGAGCTGTGGAGCTGGTACTTCCCCCTCTGTCCCACGTTGGGAGCGGAGGGGGGGGGGAAGCGGGCCCTGCTTGCCCTGCGCATGCACGCCGGGACTGCAGGGAATCGACGCCATTTTTTTAAAAACTTTTTTTTAAATTTATTTAATTAACTGGCGGCCCAGGGACGCCAGTACCCTTTGTCCCCCCCTGTTGGCGGCCCTGCTCCTAGGACCCGTTTAAAAAAAATAGGGGTGAAGCATGTTAATTTCAACCAAAGGGAGCCCCTGCTTCCAGAGATACGTACCTCCATAGGGGGTGCTGGTAGCATTAAAGATCAGGCTATTTGGGGCTATCAAAATGGTGGCTTCAAAGCTCCCGCGTCACGTGGGCCAACAGGAAGCCGGGATGTCTTTGCTTTCGGTTTCCTATTGGCCCACGTGATGCAGGACCTGTACAAAGTAGAGAGATATCGGCACCTCCTACGGAGGCAAGTATCTCGGGAAGCAATGGGTCTCCGGAGCTGAAATCAACATAGTTCAGCCCTGGAGACCTTAGGAGTGCTCCTTTAAGCGACTTCTCTTTCAGCTATGTAGCTGGGACTGGAAGAATGTGACCACCAGGCAACTAAAAAATGTCCCTCCCACTGGAAGGATTGCGCAGGCAGAAGAACCACATTGGTGGCAGAGCTGTCAATCATTGCTCCGCTTCACACGCTACGCAAGGCCTTGTGTGGTGAATAAAAGCTCTGCTACCTACGCAGTCCTCCTGAACTTGTGGTCTTTCCAGCACTCGTCATGCCTACATTTTTCATTCGTCCCAGACGTGTGGATTTTTCAAGCCCAGCCTATAACATTAGGCTAACAAAGTTTGGTATACAAAAAAGTGCATAGATTTCCTACATTACAGCAGAGTAGCATTGGGAGCTGTAATACCTGCTCGTGTCCAAGACTACAACCACATTAATCACAGGCCTGGGATTTCTTTGGCAATTAGGACATCACTGTTATACCCAGCACATAAACATAAGCCACATGGAAAACATTTCACGTGTGGATTGAATGCATCTCTGCAGATCTGAGTCCAGGAAAAACATTAACACACACTATAATCTTACCTCGCTTTCCAAACATACTCACAAATAAATTCCATGCTCTCACTAAATGCAGGAAATTAAAAACAATAATGGAAGAGTTGTGAAAAAAAAATGTTTTTAGAAGAAAATAGATAAAATAAGAATATGAGAATATGTATATATGAGCCACCCATGTACACGGCGCATCGCAGCAGTAATATACGTGACATAATAATATAACACATAATGGGATCAAGTGGTTTAAGACAGGGGAGCGCAAACTTTCCCGGAGGCGTCCCCTGTCAGTGCCCCCCGCCTGCGCCCCGGATGCCGGGCTTCCTCTCCCCCCGCTGGTGCTCCTCCCCCCTTCCCCCACAGTTTGCACGCGCCTCTGGCCCCCCTGGTCCTCCTCTCCCCCCGCTCATGCGTTCCAGAAGCGCAAGGCACTACAGGCTCCCCCCAAGTTAAGGTGTGGGAGGGGGTTATGTGTGGTTATTGCCGGGAAGAGGGGGCTTGTGGGGGAGAGGAGTTTTGTGGGGGGTTTGTACGAGTATTGGGGTGGGGTTATTGGGGGAGTAGGGTTTTTTGTGGGGGTAGTTGTTTTGTGGGGGAGGGTGGTTTTGTGATGCTATTGAGAGGGTGGGTATGGTAGGGAGGGTGGGTATGGTAGGGAGGGGGGGTTGTGTGGGAGGGGCTTTTGTGTTGGTTTTGTGTGGAAACTGGGTATTTGTATTGTGGAGGAGTGGGGGCAGTGTGTGTGTGTGTGAATTGTGGGGGACGAGGGGCAGTGTGTATGTATTGTGAAGGAGGGGTGCAGTGTGTGTCTAATGGGGGGGCAGTGTGCGTGTATTGTGGGAGAGAGGGGTATTGTGTGTGTGTAGCGAGACAGTGTGTGTATTGTGAGGATGGGGGGGGAGGATGAGGAGGAGGGGGAGAGGGGAAGCGTGAGTGTCAGAGAGAGAAAGAGTGTGTGTGTCACGCTCTGTCTACCCTCTCTCTCAGGGCCACTTACCGGGATTCTGTTTCTTCTTCTATAGATGGGGAGAGAGTAGGGTTGCCAGGTGTCCTGTATTGAACCTGACATCCAGTATTTGGTTACTCTGTCCTGTAAAAAATTAGAGCTAATACCGGACATGTATGTGTATGCCGGTATTACCGCTCTGGACTTAGTAACCTGCTGTCAGGGTGAGAGGATGAATGGAGGGGGGGTAAGAGGATGAAGGGAGGTGGGGTTGGGTGAGAGAGGATGAAGGGAGGGGGGTGGGGTGAGAGAGGATGAAGGGAAGGGGATGAGAGAGGATGAAGGGGGGACGAGCGAGGATGAAGGGGGGATGAGAGGATGAAGGGAGGGGGGATGAGAGAGTATGAAGGGTGGGGGTGAGAGAGGATGAAGAGAGGGTGGGTGAGAGGATGAAGAGAGGGTGGGTGAGAGGATGAAGGGATGGGGTGTGAGAGAATGAAAGCAGGGGGGATGACAGAGGATGAAGGGAGGGGGGATGAGAGAGGATGAAGGGAGTGGGGGGTGAGAGGATGAAGGGAGGGGGGTGAGAGGAAGAAGGGAGGGGGATGAGGGGAGGGGGTGAGAGGACAAGGCGGGTGAGAGGATGAGGGGGTGGGAGGGTGAGAGGATGAGGGGAGAGAGAGATGATGAGGAGGGGTGTAACAATCTTGGAATTTGTGGGAGGAGCAGTAAGATCAGTATTGCTCGCCATGTACAGTATGACTGCAGGTCAGTTATTTATAAATGATCTGACCATTACATAATTTGTTCTAAATTTCACTTCAAGCATGCACCAATTTGCATAAATTTGCACTATTTCATAAAAAAAATCCTCGGAAGTGCGCTCCCTCCCAAGACTCCTCAGATTTTTTACGAAACAGAATATAAATGGGTGCAAATTGGTGAATACTTCGTGAAATTTAGAACAAATTACGTAACAGTCAGGTCATTTATACCGTATTGGCCCGAATATAGTGCGACCTCGCACATAATACGACCGTATTATGGAATATTACAGTACTTCTGTAATACTACCGTTTTGAAGGTGTTCTTCATAAAAAATAATAGGTGTTAGGCTGCGCATATAATACGAGGACAGTTTTCGGAAAGACATTTTTAGGAAGAAAACATAGCACTACTGTATATTCAGGTCAATACGGTAAATAACATTCTTCCTCACCAACGATTCTCGCGCGCGCGTCGCACCTTTCATCCTTTTGGACAAGCCACCTGGCAACCCTAGGAGAGAGGGGATGGAGAGAGAAAGGGAAAAAGAGAGAAAGAGAGAAAGAGAGAGGGAGAGAGGGGTATGGAGGAGGGAATGGGGAGAGAGAGGGGTGGAGGAGGGGATGGGGGAGAGCGATACCAGCAATGTTTACATACTGTATATTTTTAATAAGAAAAGCAGGAGAAAAAAAAAGTGTACGCGTAGGTTAGTGACTATGTATTTAATGTTTTCCTGGTGTGGTCCGAGTCTTGCAGTCAGACTTAAGAATTGCCCCCAAGCTAATCAGAGTTAGACAGGCCTGCTCTAAACTATGTAGGAGTCAGTATTACAACGGATTCTGCTTCACCACTGTTAGTATAGCTCTGCATACTAGTACTTTCATAGCTGACAGCAAACAGTGTTAACAAATGGCATCAGTGTTAAGCAGCTTCCAAGCAGTAGCCAATTCCATCAAGAACTAAAGCTCCCAGGTGTCCTTTGTTGTGTCATAGTTTTGATTAGATTTTCAGCCCCAAGGCAAAAACTCTTAGAATCCAAAATAGGCAGCTACTGTACATACAGCAAGTTCTCTCCTTAAAGGAACATTATGTAAATAAAAAGGTAAGGGGCGGGAGGAAAAAAAGAAATGAAAGAGAAACAGAATGTGAGAGAGTGGGAAAGAAAAAACAGAGAAAAGTGAAACAGTAGAAGGGAATTAAAAACAGGGACTCGAGAGTTACACACACACACAACAAACCGATATTGTTAAACAGTGAGATGATGGTAATACAAGTCACAGCAGTATTCATTTAGCCAGCTCAATTACTGGTTACAGGAAATGCTGGGAAAGCCTTAAAAGCCAGATTTTTGATGCCTGGCAGCCAGCACGGGAGGTATATCCCCTGCTCTCTCTACAAGGCCAGAATACTGAAATATTACCGTGAAGTTACTTTTACTAACGCGACAGCACACGGTGCTCAGTTTAAACATATTCTTTGTTATTACAACTTGTATTACATATCACACAAAAGATAGGACATGTATCGGCGTATTGTATGTCCACCGAAGAGGCCAAAATTCGCCATTGATCAGCTGGAGTAGAATAAACCCCTTAATCCAAATGGGACGTAAAAAGGGATACAGGAGGTACAAACTGTCTTTGGAGGGAAACCTTGCTCTGCCTTGGGAAAGTGATTGATAAGTGGCTTGAAGTATTATGCACACTATGATTATATGATCCAATAATGGTTACATGAAGTTTGATAGAAATCCAGATTTATTTATTGAAACTTGCTCCGAACACCATTGGCATGGTCTTAAAATGAGTCCTCATCATACTCCAACAATGCCAATTCAACTGTTTGTAAAACTGATCTAAGATGTATGTATATATTTGTATAGCGCCATTCATCTACAAAGCGCTTTACAGCAGTAATACATGTGTCAAAATAATATGAGTCATAATTACATAACATAAGCAGCGCTTCAGACGAAAGTAAACATCAGGAAAGGGAATTGTCACTATCTGCTTCCAAGTGCGTCTGCAAGAGGTCATGGTAAATGCATGAGAGATGTACTGTATAGTATCAGCCAAGGGAGCTAACCAAATGCTTCGCAGCAGTGAGGTGGTGTTACAACTTGTGTTAACTGTTGCACTACTGTGTGTTCAATATCTTTAGTCCCAGGAACTCGCAATTCCCTTCGAGTTCCCACTATATTACAGGGTCCCGCAGTACACTGTAATACAGGTTCAGTTCAATCCCGCCACTGCCACCAGTTAATTATAGAGCTTGTAATGGTAACTTATGACAAGATATAACAAACACCAAATATCTGGGTTGAACTGAACGAGGCTTAGATATAATAAAATATATTTATTCCTTAAAAAGGTGAACACAGCAATATAGTACAATTAACAGGCAAGAAGGTAACACTTACTTAGGGTTGGGGAATGGAGAAGTATCAGCTAGCAATTCTCCAGCAATCCGATGACATTCCAGGTGGAATCAGAAGAACAACCAAAAACTGTAGGGTTGACACAGTTTATATACCTTTGTAACCCTATTCTTAACATTGAATACAGACTATTGGTGAACAATTATCTGTGTCCAATCCCTAACGTGGAGACACAGTTTAACCGATGCCCCCCAGCTAGTTAGCCCATGCGTACTTGGACTCTGAGGGTCTTATTTCTGTAGCCCCATAATTAAATCAGGGGCGACGACCAGTCTACCAAATGAAGTATCTGGTAGGATCTTCATTATTTGTAGGTGTAAACATAACACTTACAAACCACTCCAGCTTGATGATTCTCCGCCCTCAGGTAACAATTAGAGTGGCAGAGTCTGTTGATCAGGACTTGGTTCCTAGTGTAAACAATCAGGGCAGTTAACTTTTGATCACAGGGTTATAATGAAACATGGGAACAGGGGAACATACATTTTCCTGACATGACAAGGTGTAAGCCACATTCCTGGACCACAGTCAAGTTAACTCCTTGCCTCCCTGGTGAGGTCAGGGGGGGGGCCATATGGGGTGCAACCCCTTTAATACCGGGCCAAACCCTCTCTCCCTCTACAGGCTGCCAACCTGTTCCTCGAGGCCGGCGTCAAGGAATCTCCATTGAAGTCAATGAGCCCATTGACTTACAATGGGAAACCGCCGCTCCTCCTCTCAGACGCCACCTGCTGGTCGTCGCTGGAAAACAGGTCCAAAACCGCTACCTCTGCCATTAGAACGCATGGAGTCTCAATGGCGACCTATGGAAGGCTGCAAAATGGAGCCTGAAAAGGCGGGAAAGGGGAACAAAGGGCTATAATCACTAAATTAACATTAACCCCTTCCCTCCCGCATCAACCCTAGTGTATGTGTGAGTGCAAACACCAGGATGAGACATTACATTTATACAGGGGAATAAACAGTTGGATACTGAAGCAAAGTAAAAAAACACATTACTGGACCTCAGTCCAGTTAACCCCTTGCTTCCCAGGTGAGAGTAGGGGGTGGCCAAATGGGGTGTAACCCCTTTAATCCCGGGCTACATCCCCTCTCTTATGACACACACCTATCACAAAGCCATGCATAACATCCATCCAACCAATTACCACTCTTCATAGTCATTATCTCTATTGTATATCTCCTACCATTGCTTTCTGAAAAGGTGAGGCAAGGTGAGAGTTGTACCACTGGATCAGTGGTCTAAGTGACTAGGCTGTTATAAACAAAGATCTACATTTATTAATCACAGCGGCACAGATCTTTGGATTGTATTAATAAAATAATTTAAAAAAAATGAATCCTTCTTTCTGAAACGGAAGTTTGTCAACGAAGTGATACTCTGGGTATGAAAATAAGAGTAGTGGGAGCCTATGCTCTCTAGTACCATCTGTTAATTCTGGAGTTAGCTCGTAGGTATGGAAATAGCTTAGTAAATATATGTTTCCTTACAAATTTTATCCAAGTCCTACAATTATAATCTGAAACTACATTGTCCCACATGAACTTAATAGCTCAGTTAACAAGTATCTCTATGCTATTTACCAAGGTGAATTAATTGCATGGTAACCCAATCACCAAGCATATATTATGCACTAGTATCAATACAATATCATGTTGCAACAGAGAGTGCGATTACGTGATCAGACAGAGTTCATAAGTCCAGAAGGAAAAATAGGACTGTTGTCGGATCAGTTGAAATGTTGGCAGAAATAGGATGGCTTTTCACATGAAATTATATACCAAAAAACAGGCTTAAGTCTATGGCCCTTCTTACACCTGCTTTGTACATTAAGCATATCAAAACACAAGAGAGAGGCTTTCTGTGTGCCTTCAGCCAAAACACATTCTCTAGGACACCAGTTCACTTAAATGTTTCCCAAAACACTTGTCTTGAAAAAAAAATACTTGAAAAAAAAAATGGAATAATGCAAAGTTGTTGAAGGTTGTGATATATTTTAGTGAACCAACATAAGAATTCCTAGTAAATGAAGTTAAAGTGTACAGAGCTTGTGATACCTCATAACGTTTTTCTTAAAGTGAACATCTTAATTTAATCTACAAAGTACTCTTAAATTGGTCCGCTGAAAGGTATCACAATCTGCAACAAATCTGCATTTCTCCAGGACTAACCTGACCCCATGTCAGAATAATCTCTTGATGGTTTACAATACTAAAGGCAGCCTTTAGTTCGCCCACAAACATGTTCTCTGTGGAAATAAGTGGTAGAGTTTGTGCACTGCCATTTCCTGTCCTCTCCGTGCCCGAAGAGTATACTGCAAAGCTCGTCATTCCACTGTCTTCGCTACGGAAGGGGTCACATGCCCAAGATGCAAACGGTCACATTAAAACCTTCCCAATTGTGGAGCGCCAAGTTGTGTTTCAAGAACAAACAAAAATAAAGACAAAAACACAGAAAAACATAAATGTGCACAAAATAAAGATTCAAATGTCTAACGTTCATTGACTGGAGAGATGCAGGGCTAAAGAGCCTAAACCGTGACTTCTGATATTTTTAAGTCAATCTGTTCTGCCATTTGCTTTGCCCACACATGCACAAAAGTGGTTGACAATTTGGTGTTGCATTTTTCTCTTTAAAAATCTGAATCACATTTCAGCCTTATTTCTGGGGTGGCTTATGAATGAGGTAAAATAAAGGACAAATTAGTGACAAGAAGCATAACCCTCCTGCTAACTATTTTGAGGTTAACTCTTAGGGGCTCATTCTATATTGTCCGAAGTTGACCAATCGGGGGAAAAACCCCAGTTCACGTCAGGAATATAGCATTACCCCTTTAATGCAAAATTATAACGAACAAGATTTTCGGTAAAAGAAAAACAATGATTTACAACATGGTCATTCAGACTATGCATGTATGTTTGTATGTATGTATATCTTTATTTATATAGCGCCATTAATGTGAATAGCGTTTCACAGCAGTAATACACATGACATAATCATATAAATAACAAATAATACAAATAACATATAATTGGAATAAGTGCTTCAGACATAAAAGTAACATTTTGGAAAAGGAGTCCCCAAGGAGCTTACAATCTAATTGGTAAGTATGATGAACATACAGAGATAGTAGGAGGGTGTTCTGGTAAGTGCGTCTGCAAGGGGCCAAGGTTTATGTATGTGGTGTAAAGTATCAGCCACGGAGCTACTCATAAGCTTGGTTAAGGAGGTGGGTTTTAATATGTGTCTAAAAGGTGGATAGAGAGTGTGCTAGTTGGATATTGAGGGGAAGGGCATTCCAGATGTGTAGGCACATGTAGCGCTCAACGGACAGTGCTTTCAAATGGTAGAATTTTGATACATGTTAATATTTGTTTCAGACCTCTGCTGCTCTAAAGAATGTGGAATAAGGCATGTATTGTGCATGAATGTGTACTGAAGACCTATCCAAACTTCAGCTCCTGTATTTAGCTGCATGAGAATTCGCCAGACACTATATTTCATCATTCTATTTGCTCAACTGGCTTCTTTGAATCGGGTCTTGTATGAGCAGTGTCTGCGTCTCGAAGGTTCCTACATCTATTACACAATGAGATTTTCCTCTGGCTTGACAAAGGTCACGTCATGTATAAGGCTCTGTTATTACCCTTTGTGCTGCAGGGGGCTAACACATTTGAAATGTAAATCAAAGACTTAACTTTGAAATAGTGAATTGGTTTTGCATACCAGAATCAGCTCCTTGTGATGTTAATCTAGTTCTTTAATCTCTCTGTGCCTCACATACTAAAAATGATATTATAAGATGTATAGTATTAGGCAGTCCGTGGTGTATGCCTGAAATGTGCTATATGCAGTGCTGTACCCCAACATGAGAGAATATATCATTGTATTATTTTTAATATTAGAGATCAGTCAACTTCAAAACCAACTTTTAACCTTACAGCTCAACCCATATTTTTCAAATGCACCCAAAAGGTAAAGGGATGTTAGAAATAAAAACAGATTTCAATAACTTTCATTTTTTCTTCTAACTAAAGATGTCATTGACAAACATACATCCTATAAACTAAATCAGATATATCAGAAAGTACCAGATATTAGAAATTACTCACCAATTTCATACTGTATAATCTATTTGCAAACCAAACTATTACATCCTACTGTAGCAGCTATTCTATATGTAATGTAAAAATGGCATACAGAGATACATTTTCAGTTTGTATGTCTTTGCAGAAGTGTTCAACAATACGTGCTCCATCTGTACTACCATACGTGCTCCATCTGTACTACCATTCATGCTCCATCTGTGCTACAATACGTGCTCCATCTGTACTACAATACGTGCTCCATCTGTACTACCATACGTGCTCCATCTGTACTACCATACGTGCTCCATCTGTACCACCATACGTGCTCCATCTGTACTACCATACGTGCTCCATCTGTACTACCATTCATGCTCCATCTGTACCACCATACGTGCTCCATCTGTACTACAATAAGTGCTCCATCTGTACTACCATACGTGCTCCATCTGTACTACCATACATGCTCCATCAGTACCACCATACGTGCTCCATCTGTACTACCATACGTGCTCCATCTGTACTACCATTCATGCTCCATCTGTACTACAATACGTGCTCCATCTGTACTACCATACGTGCTCCATCTGTACTACCATACATGCTCCATCAGTACCACCATACGTGCTCCATCTGTACTACAATAAGTGCTCCATCTGTACTACCATTCATGCTCCATCAGTACCACCATACGTGCTCCATCTGTACTACAATAAGTGCTCCATCTGTACTACCATTCATGCTCCATCAGTACCACCATACGTGCTCCATCTGTACTACCATTCATGCTCCATCAGTACCACCATACGTGCTCCATCTGTACTACAATAAGTGCTCCATCTGTACTACCATACGTGCTCCATCTGTACTACCATACGTGCTCCATCTGTACTACCATACGTGCTCCATCAGTACCACCATACGTGCTCCATCTGTACTACCATTCATGCTCCATCTGTACTACCATACGTGCTCCATCTGTACTACCATACATGCTCCATCAGTACCACCATACGTGCTCCATCTGTACTACAATACGTGCTCCATCTGTACTACAATACGTGCTCCATCTGTATTACAATACGTGCTCCATCTGTCCTACAATACGTGCTCCATCTGTACTACAATACGTGCTCCATCTGTACCACCATACGTGCTCCATCTGTACTACCATACGTGCTCCATCTGTACCACCATACGTGCTCCATCTGTACTACCATACGTGCTCCATCTGTACTACCATACATGCTCCATCAGTACCACCATACGTGCTCCATCTGTACTACCATACGTGCTCTATCTGTACTACAATACGTGCTCCATCTGTACTACCATACGTGCTCCATCTGTACTACCATACATGCTCCATCAGTACCACCATACGTGCTCCATCTGTACTACAATAAGTGCTCCATCTGTACTACCATTCATGCTCCATCAGTACCACTATACGTGCTCCATCTGTACTACAATAAGTGCTCCATCTGTACTACCATTCATGCTCCATCAGTACCACCATACGTGCTCCATCTGTACTACCATTCATGCTCCATCAGTACCACCATACGTGCTCCATCTGTACTACAATAAGTGCTCCATCTGTACTACCATACGTGCTCCATCTGTACTACCATACGTGCTCCATCAGTACCACCATACGTGCTCCATCAGTACCACCATACGTGCTCCATCTGTACTACAATACATGCTCCATCAGTACCACCATACATGCTCCATCAGTACCACCATACGTGCTCCATCAGTACCACCATACGTGCTCCATCAGTACCACCATACGTGCTCCATCTGTACCAGGTTGTGCATTTGGGAATGTAAATAGAACGAGATACACAACACACATTAAATAATGAAATCAAATTCCATTATTTCTGCCTAAAGATCCTCCTACGTTACATGTCAGATATGTATTAAAACTATTTGTATTTTTTTATTGTAGTAGCTGTAGTGGTCCTGGAGAAATGTATTTTTATTGTAGGTGGGGATTCCTTTTATGGGACATACAGGGTTATAATCTATTACAATATACAGTATACAGAGCTTTTCAGAATCTCATAGGTTTCTTATAGAAGTGTACTGTTAAGTCAAAACTATATCCTGGTTGTCCTACAAATGTGAAGTCTTAGGCCTGGGACATAGTAGAGTAGACTGTGCTGAGCCGCGCTGAGCAGATGCACTTACCCCCTGCATCTGTCATCAGCGCCGCTTTAGCAGGCGCTTCCGCATGCGTGCGGAGGCTCAGATATTTTGAGCAGACAAACAAGTTTAAAATTTGCCGCTCAGGGGAGCGGAGGAGCGGTCACGTGACCGCTCACATCCAATGGGAGCGAGGTGAAGGAATAGGAGCTTGAACTACTATGCAATGCTCACGAGCAATGTCCATGAATTAATTATAACAAATCAATTGTCTTTCCATACACACACCGTAATTAAATCAGTATATCCATGTCACTTGTAACCTTTGAAAGCCACTCTATGTGGACTCCCACTAACCTTTGTAAGAGGTAAATTTTGTATGGGTGTCACTGGCTACAGGTACAGTGATACAAATCGAAAAAGTAAGAAAAACTCACAAATCACTGAAGATCCAAGTGCTGTGGGGCTTGCTCCTACCGAAGTGGTATGCAATGCAGAAGATTTGTGGATGGCGGTGCAGCTGCCTGGGAAAAAATGCATGGGACTAAACTTGCAGGATACTGGGTACAAAAAAGATTTATTGGCACATAAAAACAGCAACAGCAAATACTCTGACGCGTTTCAGCCGCAACGGGCCTTTGTCAAAGAGTAAAGTATACACGACACACATAAAATTTAAATACCCACAATTCCCTCCTCCTATGATGACGTATCGGCGCTCTCTACCTATGAGAGTCAATCCGCCCCCTCTCTGACAGGGACGCTGAGTAATAGCAGCACTGAGAACAGCTGATGCCTCTAAACAAGCAGGAATCACGGGGAGACATAGACACTTTTACTCCCCTGTGACGTGACGGCTGAGCCACCAATGAAAGCTCTCAATCTAGTTGTTACTGAGCTTAACTAATTGCCTGCTAGAAACGATAATACATGACAGGGTCAGGAAACAAATGGGTACTATATACACACACAGTATATGGAAACAATATGGAAGAATTATACCTTTCACATTATTTGTAAATAAAGGTACAGGGTTCCGAGTAAAAACAAGGAGCCATGAATTCCAGCAACTCTTTACCAAAACCTGTGTGACAATAAAACTCACTCCAACCTGAAGTGATCTGAAAATTAAAAACAAAATGCTGAATATTGGATCATCACAATGTATTACAACTTATAATAACTGGCAAAAGATATATATATAAAGATTGGTATCTTATCATACAATTTATCAATCAAATGCACTTATAAATAATAAAGAACACATATTTGTAATAATAATAATAATAATATGTAGACAAAGCACAAAAATGAACAGATATCTATACCAATAACCATCTAGGACTCCTAAATGATGAATAATACCTATCCATTGGATAATATTCATATAATGTTATATATCCAATGATTATGCATGTCCAACATATCCAACAATATATAAACCTGAAATCATGGGCTAGAAAAAGGTGAAGGGAAGGGGGAAGAAGGGGGGGAGGGGAGGAAGGGGGGAGGAATGAAGGGGGAGGAAGGAGGGGAGGGGGAAGGAAGGGTAGAGGGAAGGGGAGGGGAAGGAAGAGGAGGGGGGAGGGGGAGGAAAGGGAAAGGAAACAATTGGTTAATGTAAAAAATGTTGAAGTTCCCAGTCGACATTGATGCCGGCTGGGACCAGAGTGTCCAAATAGAACACCCGGAACATCTCTCTCTTATTTAAGGCATTTAGTCTGTCTCCCCCACGTTTGTGGGCCTCAACATGTTCAATTGCCATGAATTTCAAATTATCAATACCACCATGGGGACATTCTACAAAATGTTTGGAGACTGGATGTTTTAAATCTTTATTTCTAATGAATCTCACATGTTCCATCATGCACTGTTTTAGGGGCCTGATAGTGCGACCTACATAACCCTTATTGCATTTACACCAAATGTAATAAATTACAAATTGCGTATTGCAATTAATAAACGTCTTTATAACATGTGGTTCTCTCAGTTTTTTGACTACAAGTGTTTTTGAGGGATGGGCGAATTTGCATATCTTGCATGCCCCACATTTGTAAAAGCCGTTAGTTGTTTTCAATGTTGAAATGGCTTTTGATGAAAAAAGGCTAGGGGAGAGATGATTGGCTAATGTCTTTGCTTTCTTAAAGACTATCTTTGGACCTTTTTCAACGAAGGGAAGGAGGTCAGAGTCTAGACTCAACACACCCCAATGTTTACGAATGATGTCTTTCATTTGTTGGGTCTGGTTACTAAATCTAGTCACAAAGTAGGGTGTTGTACCCTCTTCTATATATTCAGCTCCACCGGTCATCTTTTTAAATTTCCCTGATTTACCACCACAGGAAGCAATGAGGTCATTGCGTTTTATACCTAATGAATGTTCATAAGCGTTATTAATGGTAACTTCATCATACCCCCTCTCTTTAAATCTTTGTTTTAGATTTTTGGAGTGATGTCTGAATGTCTCGTCTATAGAGCAAAGCCTCCTTAACCTAAGGAATTGACCCTTAGGTATACCTTTTATCAAGGATCTGGGATGACTGCTGTCTGACCTAAGGAAGGTGTTACATTAATTGATTTTCCTGTAAACCTCCATTTGGATGGTACAGGAAAGATCAATGTATAAGTGTATGTCTAAATAATTAATTTGAGTTTCGTGACTATCAAAAGTGAATTTTAAATTATAATTGTTATTATTCAATATATCGAAAAAGGTCCAAAGATAGTCTTTAAGAAAGCAAAGACATTAGCCAATCATCTCTCCCCTAGCCTTTTTTTCATCAAAAGCCATTTCAACATTGAAAACAACTAACGGCTTTTACAAATGTGGGGCATGCAAGATATGCAAATTCGCCCATCCACTCAAAAACACTTGTAGTCAAAAAACTGAGAGAACCACATGTTATAAAGACGTTTATTAATTGCAATACGCAATTTGTAATTTATAACATTTGGTGTAAATGCAATAAGGGTTATGTAGGTCGCACTATCAGGCCCCTAAAACAGCGCATGATGGAACATGTGAGATTCATTAGAAATAAAGATTTAAAACATCCAGTCTCCAAACATTTTGTAGAATGTCCCCATGGTGGCATTGATAATTTTAAATTCATGGCAATTGAACATGTTGAGGCCCACAAACGTGGGGGAGACAGACTAAATGCCTTAAATAAGAGAGAGATATTCCGGGTGTTCTATTTGGACACTGGTCCCAGTCGGCATCAATGTCGACTGAGAACTTCAACATTTTTTACATTAACCAATTTTTTTCTTTCCCTTTCCTCCCCCTCCCCTCCCCCCTCCTCTTCATTCCCCTCCCCTTCCCTCTACTCTTCCTCCCCCCTCCCCTCCTTCCTCCCCCCTCCTTCCTCCCCCCTTCCTCCCCTCACCCCCTTCCCTTCACCCTTTTCCTTTTTCTAGCCCATGATTTCAGGTTTATATATTGTTGGATATGTTGGACATGCATAATCATTGGATATATAACATTATATGAATAGTATCCAATGGATAGGTATTATTCATCATTTAGGAGTCCTAGATGGTTATTGGTATAGGTATCTGTTCATTTTTGTGCTTTGTCTACATATTATTATTATTACAAATATGTGTTCTTTATTATTTATAAGTGCATTTGATTGATAAATTGTATGATAAGATACCAATCTTTATATATATATATCTTTTGCCAGTTATTATAAGTTGTAATACATTGTGATGAACCAATATTCAGCATTTTGTTTTTAATTTTCAGATCACTTCAGGTTGGAGTGAGTTTTATTGTCACACAGGTTTCGGTAAACAGTTGCTGGAATTCAGGGCTCCTTGTTTTTACTCGGAACCCTGTACCTTTATTTACAAATAATGTGAAAGGCATAATTCTTCCATATTGTTTCCATATACTGTGTGTGTATATAGTACCCATTTGTTTCCTGACCCTGTCATGTATTATCGTTTCTAGCAGGCAATTAGTTAAGCTCAGTAACAACTAGATTGAGAGCTTTCATTGGTGGCTCAGCCGTCACGTCACAGGGGAGTAAAAGTGTCTATGTCTCCCCGTGATTCCTGCTTGTTTAGAGGCATCAGCTGTTCTCAGTGCTGCTATTACTCAGCGTCCCTGTCAGAGAGGGGGCGGATTGACTCTCATAGGTAGAGAGCGCCGATACGTCATCATAGGAGGAGGGAATTGTGTCTATTTAAATATTATGTGTGTCGTGTATACTTTACTCTTTGACAAAGGCCCGTTGCGGCTGAAACGCGTCAGAGTATTTGCTGTTGCTGTTTTTATGTGCCAATAAATCTTTTTTGTATCCAGTATCCTGCAAGTTTGGTCCCACGCATTTTTTCCCAGGCAGCTGCACCGCCATCCACGAATCTTCTGCAATGGGAGCGAGGGACTTACCCCGCCTCCCGCCACGCCTCCGTTCCACCTACGACACACCTTCGCCCCGCCCCGCCCCCAAAGCACGCTCACTGCCTCACCTGCCAGGACACAAAAAAGCTCCCGTTTGAGCAGGCGAGGTAGAGCAGGAGCGCGGATCAGCGCGGCCCGAGGCACCATGCCCGAGGCCTTAGAGTAATAGCAATTGGTGTGATGGGATCAACAGATTGGCAACAATATCAAAAATGTATATCTTTTTTTTATTTATATAGAGCCATCAATGTAATATATTGTTGAGTTAGAACTTTTAAAGATCATGGTCATATACCATTTGTACAACTACCAATTGTAATGTACACTAAAGAAATGGTAAGAGCGGGTAGTATGAATGGGGCACAGAGGTTTTTCATGCCAGCAGATGATGGTACAAGAGGGTACTTCTCTACTTCCTTAAAGCAGGGTGGCCAACTCCAGTCCTCAAGGGCCACCAACAGGTCAGATTTTCAGGATATCCCTGCTTCAGCACAGGTGGCTCAGTCATTATAACTGCACCAACTGTGCTGAAGCTGGGATATCTAAACAACATGACCGATTGGTGGCCCTTGAGGACTGGAGTTGGCCACCCTGCTTTAAAGTTATGTCTTGTGTAGGGTCAAAATAAAATAATGACAGTGATACAAGATTTGAAGTTGATATCATTTGTTTTGTGGTTAAAATGAGAGTTCTGCCAGTTTGGACATTTTTAGATGTTTAACTAATCAGCCCCAATCACTGCATAAATGTAAGACCACTTTTTATTTTGAAACCCTATTTATTTATGCGAATCGTTCAACGAATTTGTTTTACAGAAATAATGAGTTAATGATTGCTGGAAAAAAAGAGTTGCCCAAGTTATCACCCATACAACCCTCAAAGAGCCAACATTGGCACAGCTGGCATGAAGCAGAGCTTCAGGGCACAGTAGGGTCACCCTTACTAGCTGCCTACTTTTGCACTATAAGCCATATGACCAGCAGACGATTGTACAGACCACAATTTTCAAGCGATACTTACCAAGGCTATTAATCTGCCATCTTCTTTCATGGCAAGGTAGCGATTTGCACTAATTCCTTTGATTGTCACCACTCCCCGATCCTCTGCTTGTAGTTGCAATTTAACTGCAAGAAAGAAAATAAAAACAGAATAAGTTTTTCATACTCATACATTTTGAGTTACATAAAAAGTACATTTTACCAAACTAGGTGATGCACAATGCAGCACGTTCCACTGCTGCCACAGTTCTAAAGCATTGTTCCTGTCCTGTACCACCCCACATTAAACAGTAGGGCCCTGGCAAAAAAAAGGTATGCCATATCTCCATTATATATTTACTAGCTGAAAGTACCGCCGTTGCTCGGGAATTCTAAGAAACAAAAAAATACATTGGATTTATAACTGGAGAGTTTAGTTTTTTCGTTTCTTAATGAGAAATCCCTCGCTAAAACAAAACAACAACTCCACCCATAATAGTTTCATTGCCGCCGAGGTCCTGAAGTGTTTGATCGAGAGCCTCTAATGCGTGTTTGTGGGATATTGTACTCTCGTCCCAAACAATCACCGGGCACTCTTGAAGAACTTGGCTGCGCCTGTATTTTTGCTAATGTTGCATATTGGATTTTTAGAGTGACCAAGATTAAGTGATAGCTTGGGGGTAGTGTGATGGGATCATGTCATTTGTGATATCATCAGTTATGTCATTGCTGATGTCACCAGTGATGTAATTTGTGAATCGTATCCAAACAGACACAAAAAACTGCTCTTTGATCTCAGGAACCATCATGCAAAATTTGATTACGATATCTTAAGAGGTGTCCAAATCCATAGCAAACAGACAAACAACTTTCCAAAAGAGATAGTAGATGATACTTATGGTATTTTAGGTTTGATTATATGATGCAATATATCAAATCAGTGCTTTCATTCTGTACTACTAAGGCTAAGGCCCCGCTCCCTCTGTCAGCGCTCCCGCACTGCAGACAGGTGGGGCGCTGACATACACAGACCGCGATATGCGGTCTGTAGGGAGCGGGAGCCGGAGCGGGAGGTGGGCGGGAGTGGGAGGCTTGAGCGGAGGGACCCGCTACTCTACCCCCCCTCCCTCCACGGGCTCGGGCTGGAGCTGCTGATTGAAGTAACACACACACACAGTCATACACACACGCAGGCACTCATACACACACGCAGGCACTCTCTCACACACACAGAGACAGAGGTAGGCACTCCACACTCCTCCCCGCTCCCCGAAGCCTCCCCTTCTCCCGAAGCCTCCCCTCCTCATTGGCTCACAGCCACACCATGTGACGCGTCGAAGCTAGGGATTACAATTCTCTTGTATCCCCTAGCGGCTGACGCGACACAGCGTGTAGTGAGCTGTGCAGCCAAGGGGTACCGGGACCGGCTCGGGAGGATTCCCCTGCTGGTGGGGAAAGCTCGTGCAGCAGCCCTAACTCAACAGCCCCATGCTGTGCTATTATCTGTAGGAGTTTAATGACCAGATTCTCATGGTCCTCGCTTTGTGTTTTCCAAAGCAGATAGAATGAAAAAGTAAAACCCTGCACCCCAAACCTAGAAAATAATCCTAAAAAAAAAAAGTGTACTTACTCTGCGGATAAGGAATCGGTTAAAAACAAAGAATACTGAAAGCTGTGGGCAAGCCTCCAGTTAATAAAGAAAAATAATAATTATTATTAAAGGGGAGGAAGGTTCTGCTTTAAGTTTCCATGGAAACCATAAATGTCAAATTCAAGATAACATATTTTTTTACATAAGTGTAAAAAAACAAAAATCAGACTTTATTTAAGTAATAATCCCCTCAGAACAGGGCATTACTGGCCAATAATTATTGTCCAGTAATGCCCTGTTCTGTGGGGATTATTACTATTATAGGCTAAATGTAAGCTTTTTTTTAAAAAAAATTCATAAAAAAGGATCCACTTTTGTAGTCATATTGATTTTTATCAGCATTGTCTACATTCTTATGCTTTTACTGCAAGTTTATTAAAAGGAAATTGTACATACACGCAGCCCCGTCTACACACACACACACACACACACACACACACACACACACACACACACACACACACACACACACACACACACACACACACACACACACACACACACACACACACACACACACACACACACACACACAGCAACCCCTCCTCTATATACACAAACACAATCTGCCTCCCACCCTCTATACACAAAAAAACACACTGCAGCCCTCCTCCACTCTCTCTCTACACACACACACACGCCAGCCCCCCCCCACTCCCACCAACCCATACTACAGCCCTCTGTAAACCCACAAAACTGCACACACACACACACTAACACACTCTGCAGCTCTCCTCCATCCCTACACACTGTAGCCCCCCCTCTACACCCACAAAACACACTGCAGACACATACGCACCAACAAAACAGACTCTGCCACCTCTACATCCACAAAAACACACACCAGCAGCCCCTCCCCTCCCTCTGCAGCCCCCTGTAAACCCATACACTGCAGACACACAAACACACCACTCTGCACCCCTCCTCCACCCACAAAAACACACACACACACACTGCAGCCCCCCCTCTACACCCACAAAACACACACACAGCAGACACACACCAACAATAAAACACTCTACTGCCCCTCTATACCCACAAAACACATACAGACACACAAACCTTTCCCCTCAATCTCCTGTGCGGAGCTCTCTGCAGGCAGGGAGGGGGAGGAGTCAGTGCCTTGCTGCTGCCTCCTGTCCAATCACCTCCCCTGTCTGAGAGCTAATCTCACGCTTTGTGAATGAGAACTGAAAGCTGATTGGCTGAAAACTTGGCAGGGTGCCAAAAATTCTGTGCCATTACTGATCGGATAATGCCCGGCATTATATATATCCCTCTTTCCCTTTTTACCAAGACGGGTCTACTAGTGCTGCATATACCTGTAGGCTAAACCAGGGTAAAGGGAAGGGAGGGGACGGGACAAGGGAACCCTCGCTACTGCCTAGGCACTGGTGCTACAATCAGGGGAAATGAATGAACAACGACTTGGGAGAAAAGGACCCCTATAATGAGAGCACTCAAGAATAGGTGATACTGGCAACTAATGGACCTGATGGAGAATCGTAACATGTAATGATGGGTAACTTAAAAACAATTTTATTAGGAGAAATCCTCAAGTAAAATAAGGTTTATATGGATAGCCCTCTACCTGAGGTGATCCTAAACAAAGGGCGAAATTAAAATATGGTAAGGGGATAGGAGAGGTAAGTCCTATTGGTATAATAGGTGCTCCTAAAAGGCTTCGCTCACCTCTGGTGAACCACAATGCTGATTACAAAGGTAAGTAAGATATGTATGGTAAGTATCAGTGCTGTGTATTGCTGCAACAAACAGACACTCGGTGAATGCTATATGAACACCCACAGTGCAGTAGTGACTCCAAGTGTCAAACAATGTCCTGGGACAAATGGGCACACATGTTGCTGGCAGCCAAGGACCTAAAACGAAATAATAATTCCAAGTCCAGTGCTGCGAGTCAGACAGGTTGGCAGGCAATAAGTGTCTGCCAAAGTGTCAGATGCCAACGTCTTTTGCCCGGAGTCCTGTCTAATGCTTTACATACATATCCCTAGCAACAATTGTGGACCAGTATTCAGGTAACGAAGACATCAGAGCAGACTGCACATGAACACTGTATATAACTAGACAGTGTAGCAGACTGGATGTGTCTGCAAACAGTGTATCACAGACCTTGCTGTCTCTTGTGCTGACACTTAGATACAATTGTATCAGTAATCCTCTTAACAAGTGTATCACTTATACCCTTTACCAAAAGAACACGGACTGTGGGAGTCTGTGTGCATAACAAGTACTTTATAATAAAAAGAATACTTATTATTTTCTGCGGTATGCGGTATGCGGTAGTGGCGGCCCGGAGGTCTCGGGGAGTCGTCAACTATGACGTCAGTACGTCTCTTGCCACATAGTAATTGGCAGCGCCTCCACCTGCCCAGGATCCCAATACTATGAGATAACCCCAGACAGGAAATAGTAACAACAGCTCTTAGATTAACTTGACAACCTTTACTGCAGGTGTTACACAGAATGCACATGAATAATAATCAACACGGTTTAACCATAACCCTTTCCTTCATTATAAGCGCTGACCCACCACCGTGTATTCCCACACCGTGTCCAATGTACCGACCCAGTCCCATGGTCACTTAACCCCTGAGTGTCCCCAAAGAACGCACCCCTAAGGCGTGATCAGCGCCTGTAAGGTACAGGTATGTTGGTGCACTTATGAAATACCTGCCAGGCGCTCCAGCACCCGGACACGCCGACTACTTCAAAAAGGATCCGCCGATCCACGAGGTCCTCAGCGAGATTCTGAACTCCACAGAAGAGGTTGGTCGGATGGCAGTCCCATAGTCTGGTCCCAGAATAGGAATATCAGGTCACTCAGCTTCAGAAGCTGTGTCCCTAACTGTCACTGAGCACTAAAAGGACAAGGTCCCTACCTAAGGGGCCTTTCCCTACAGCAGCCACAAACTGGTGGTGACTCAGGGCCTTAGCTGAGGCCTAGGGGTATACTGGCCTAGTGCAGAGGGTCACTGACCCCTGCACACGCACCTCCTCCCCTCTCTATCTCCTAACTCATTAACAGCCTCACCCTTGCAGCGTTCCAAACTGTCACAACTGTCTCCAGCGGAATCCAGCGGAATCCAGCGATTGGCTGCCATGCGTCACATGTCTCAGGCTCCTCAGACTCATGGGACTTGTAGTTCCCTGCTAAACCTGTCTCTATGGGCTGCCGCGTAAGGCCTCGGCCAGGCTTACCGCTGGCGTGCTGAGGCTCAGGGAAAGCGGGTGCTTTCCCTGGCCTTGCGGTTGCTTGCCCGGCGCGCCGTCAGGGGCGGGCCAATTGCGTCACGGAGCTGGTTCGCCCTCATTGGGCGAACCGCTCACGTGACCGGCCTGTCGCGCCGGCAAGCGGGGGAATTTTAAATTCCCCTAAGACCTACGCTTCCGCAAGCGCGCGGAAGCGTAGGCAGGCCCCTACTAAAGCTGCTCTAATTGCGGCTGTAGGGGCTCAGTGCTGAGCGGGAGCCCGCCTCAGCGCGCTTCCACAAGCAAGCGCTAAACATGGCCGAGGCCTAAGCCCTGCGCATTGCGCCTGCGCAACCTGACATGGCGTGACCCTTGCGCAAGATGGCGGCGCCCTGCTACGGAAGTCCTAGATCACCCTAAATGCCGCCGCTTCTCTTTCCCCAGCTGCCCTGCACCTCATCCTCCCCACCGGAGGTCAAGGGGAATCCCCGACCGCCGCGGAAGTTAGTGCCGGAAGAGCGAGAGAGGTCGAGGTCTGTGTGTATGTACAATTTCCTTTTTACTAAAACATGTGCAGTAAAAGAATGTAGACGATCATGCTGAGAAAAATCAATATGACTACAAAAATGTATCTTTTTTATGAAAAATGTCAAAATAAATTAAAAATAAGCCTACATTTAGCCTATAATAGTAATAATCCCCTCAAAACAGGGCATTACTGGCCAATAATGTCCTGGCTGGGTTAAAGTCCCTCGGCTTTGCCTTTGGCCTTCAACTCTTCCAGCCAGGGCATTATTGGCCAGTAATGCCCTGTTCTTCGGGGATTATTACTTAATTCAATCATGTAAAAATCGGTCAAATGGTACAGTATGGTCATATTGTGGCAAGAGACATTCTGAAAGACACCATGGAAAACCCCAAGACACATGCTTCAATCAGCCTGTTAAAGAGACAGGAAATGCCTCTTCTGCTATCACACTTTTTGGTTCTAGGGATGAAAAAAAAAACGATCTCTGGGTAAGGGGCAGGTATTTTCATTTTTATTTAACATGTAAATGATTTTGCTGCTTAAACATATACATAATAAAAATAAGTACTTGGATTCAAACATTAAGTTAGCTTTAAGTACCAATGTTGACCCCTTCAGCTTTGCTGTTGTACAAGCCTTGGTGGATTCACAGGCATATTTTGCTCAGTCCCCAGATAGTATTCCTTTGACAACATCTGTTTTTAATGACGTACGATTCTGATTAGCAAACATGTTCTGCGTCATCAGAAGGTCAATCATTACAAACGTTTCAAATGTTTATTTTTGGTAGCTGGGCTAAGCTGGATAGATTTGTATATTCTTTCATTATTCTAGTTGGGTTCTATAATGTTTACTTCTAATTACTAAGTGTGCACCCTTTGCAGCATTTCTTTTTTTGAAACTGAGCACTTCTGCTTGCGTGGCAGCAGTAATGATTGACAGCACACTGCACTGCAATGGTTTCTGCATCTCAAATAATTCCATTGGTTACATTTGCATATCCAGTCCCAAAATCCTAATTTCAAAAGGGGCAATTAAACCTAAAAACCAAATTAAAAAATAAATAAAACATTTGAATGTACTATATTCCAATATAATATGAAGATTTCTAAAAATAAACATCAAAATAACAGCAGTTTATGTTTGTTTTTGTTGGCGATATTCAATGTTTCCCATTCTGTTGAACGTACTAAAGGCTTACATAACAGATATACTATGGGGGAAAGAGAGGTATTATGGTACATGCCCTGTTACACTAATAAATATGCTTTAATATGCTTTTTTAATGCTTATAAACAAACATAAACGTCAAAATGCAGTAATTTAGGTGAACACCAGAAGTGTGGTTTTGTTAGTGATAGTCAAAGTTTCTTGTTCTTGTGAACATCAAAGGCAGCTGCAGACGTCAACCTCCACCCGGCAAGTGATGTCACTCAGACGGCAGTGCGGGAGCCCCTGCGCCTTTCAGACTGCGCTACAATGCGAGTGGCTGTGACCTCACTTGCTGGGTGGAGGTTGGCGTCTGCAGCTGTCTTTGATGTTCACAAGAACAAGAAACTTTGACAATCATGAGCAATGCATGGAGTGTTTATGTTTTGTGTAGTTTACATATTAGAGGGGGGTTTTATCCTTTTTTTTACCCAAGCCAGAATTACTACACAGGACCAGCAAACAAGCTCAAACGGATGAATCTAACAAAATGAAACATCCACCTGCGAATGAACCTGTTCTCCCCTAACCCAGGCTGGGCTGTACTGGTTGCTAAATACAGGCAGTCCTCGGTTATCCGACACAATGCGTTACTCAAAATGGCGTTGGATAGCGAAACGTCTTAAAGCGAAACACGTTTTCCCGTAGGAACACTGTTTAAATGAAAGGTTCCGTTCCTGAAGGCATTTTTAACACTAAAATACACCAAATATTTTATGCAGGCAATAAGATACGCAGCACACACATAAATTATATAGTGTATATACTATATTATATATATAATATAACATAAAATATAATAATATAATATATTATATAGTATAATATAATATTATATTATATAATATATATAATATACACATAAACAACTTTGAAAAGCGTTGTAAGAGAGTTGGAGAAGCCGTTTTGGCATTGTAAAAATGAACATAGGTATGCATGGCATAGCGTTGGATAAGCCATTCGTTGTAAAGCGAAGCGTTGTAAAACTAGGACTGCCTGTAGAGCATATTAAAGTTTGTAGGGATAACTCTGAAAAGTGGAGAAGCCAAAACCTATGCAATTAATATTGTCCTTTGTACTGTAGGGCCCTGGCAAAATCTTGATACCTGTAGTTTAACTGCTACATGATGCATAAAAGAATGAAGGCTTCAGGTACCTGCCTCACTTTAGTGGTGTACAGTATGTCCTAACATGCACAATTACAGATTTACAAGGGAAATATCCATTGTTCGGCCAAATAAAAAAGGTATCACCTAATACTGAAGTTCTCATTCACTTTGCACTATCGCTACCGGACTAACACGGCTATTTCTACTTAATTCAGCTTTACAAGGGAAATAGTCAATTGAAAAACTGAGGCAAAAAGTAAATTGGCTGCAAGGCGTCCTGCAGCACCAAAAAGTGTGTCATGGAGCAGCATCACTTATGAAATATAGCCCATTATGAGAGCCAGAAACCTAGCTCACAAATGTAGGATTCAGTAAGCTTTGTAGAAAGTAATTTTTCGATCATCCTCTGATATTTTTCCCGATCAAAATGAACAGAAGTACTTGAAAACCAACTCTGAAGGGGAAAAAAGTGTATTAGTACATGTGCTACTAATTATCAGTCATCTGGGTTATTGTACAATAGTAAAACCTAAGAAAACCGTACAAACTCTATATAATGGTACGTCACATGAAAACAGGTTTAACTCATTCAGACCCGGAAGTGCTTCCAATTCATGGCAGAGCAAGGCATTGCTGGACAGTATAGGACATTTTGATGTGGCTGTTCAGCCAACGTTGTTTCGCTCTCGGGACAGTTTCCCACTGCAGGTAATGTGTCCTCAAACTCCTTACCCTAAAAACCCTAACCTGAGCTCCTTGCCCTAAAAACCTTAACCCCTTACCCTAAACACCCAAACCCCTTACCCTAAAAACCTTAACCCCGAATTCTAACGCTAATTACCTACCTCTAGGCCAAAGCGGCCAGTGGCTAAGTGGTGACAGTGGTGGCGGCGGCATCTAAAAGTGCTATTCCGTTACTGGACCACCCTATAGAGGGTTAATGTAACTAAATGACAGCAGATGTTAAAAGCACAGTGAAGGCCAGATATCAAGGCAGGGGATTCTAGGAACACACAATGATCTCATCCACCAAGTTGGTCCACTTGTCTGCTGTGCAGAAGGAATCGATTGTATTACAAAATTCTCTTTTGCTTTCAATGTTGCTCCCTCGGGCAGTGAAGGGGTTAAAAGAAACCCCAGCAGCCTGGATTCTTCCATCTGTATGCGAGTGGCTATATTACCTGCAAAAAGATTCCTAGCTCATCCAAATACAATTAAACATCATTTGCAATGTGTACCGGTAGAGGTGTGGATTTATATTAACCGCTTCAGTGCGCCGACAGGGAAACAAAAATCTCACTGGCAGCAAAACGGTGACATTTCTACAAAAATAGCAACTATGACCAAACAACTGGTAGAAAGACACATTTACCCTCTCAACAGTCATCATTGATAAAGTGAAACGCTGCTCTACTCTGCCACTTGTGAGGGCACCTGAGGTGAGCAAAGCAACTAAATACTACAGCACATTTGTATTCAATAGCTTCTCACAACATAGCCTGACATTTAGGGGGTCATTCGAAATCTGCAGAATCGGACGTTTGGTATAATTCATCCAGGAGACGGTCTGAATGGCGGCTTTGGCAGATATAGAATAATGTCCTTGGGTAGTTGCAGTGGTAAATTCCATCCCACATACTGTAGGGTATAAAAATAAACAAAATACCCTCACACAAATACAAAACACTCATATAGATAAACACACACACACATTATATTCAATAAACTGGTAAAAACAATGGTTAAAATGTATTTTTATTTTTTTGGAACTGCACGGAGGAAACCATTAGCCAATAAAAACAAGAATGCCTTCTACAAAAACGATTAAATAGTGTTAAAAGGAAAATATAACTATTTGAGGAGCGTCTGCTCCCTTCGCTAAGCCTCTTGTTTCTGGCAGTGGTTCCAGCAGATACAGCAGAACACTGCTACAGTTCAGCAAAAGAAAACGGAGCCAGGCCAAAGAAGAAAAAAAAAAAAAAAGCTACTTAACCCCTCTCAATGCTGGAGGGTCCAGCCACACATCGCAAACAGCATGCTGCTAACCCCACAAAAGCCAAGGGGGTTAAGGGAGCCCAGCGGAGGAAGTCTCCCAGGTGCAGCGCGTTGCGGTGATATTGTTATTCATTCAGTTCCAAGGCTTGTCACTGCGTGATGCAGAGTCTGCCCCCACGCCTCCAGTCACCCGCCAGGGAAAACCACTAAGTGTGTGCTGGAGCGTCACACTATATAATAAAGTGTTGTTCCGGTCATGAAAGTAAAAGGAGAGACACTGTAGGAAGATGGAAAAACTGAACTATATGAAACCTTAATAATAAAAAAAAAAAAAAATGGAATCATCTAACCTCAGAAGTAATTAAGTGACTCCACAACCTTGTTGGCCACCTTAGATACAGGTTTTTTTTTTTTTGCATGAGACATTTGTGAATAACAATGGAGAAAAAATGTCCTTGCTCCGTTTTATAGTATGTCCTTTCGCTTACTTTATTGTAGCTGTATTGCTTTGCAAGGTGTTGCTGGACTCTCTGGCATATTAATCTGCAGTGCTCATAACCCGCCTTCCTTGAAATTGAGCAGTATAAAAAAATAAAGCTATACCAAGTCAGATTACAAGTTTGCAATGGTTGAAAACTTTCCTTGGCGTAGATAATTGAAGGTGCTGAGCATTACCACCCTATGTAGTGTTTTGAGTACACCTCTGGTCTGGATTAGGCTGCGGCCACGCTAGTGCCGAGCATGCTGACCGCGCAGCGCTTGCCGAGATTAGTTTTGGCAATTTAAATTGTCCCGTCCCCACTCACCCACGCTTAGCGCTTAGATAAAAAAAAAAAAAAGAGAGAGAGACTTTAAAGTGTGCTCAGCTTGCCTGCAACGCCCCCCCGCGCGCAATTGCGAAATAGCTAGGACACCCGGCGCTCATGCTTGGAGAGCTGGTGACGTCACCGCTCTCCAAGGATGAGCATGGTCAGCGCCAGCGAGGCCACAGCCTTAGAGGCCATCCCTTGAGAAAGGCTGCCGTGACAGCCGAAACGTTGGACACTTTATTTGGCTTCAATGAATTATTGCATTTATAAAATCCGTGGAGCCTCCACTCTTCCTTTTTTGTTTATCCGGTGTTAGGCTGAGTCCCCGCTGGCGCTGAGCGTGCTCATTGTTGGAGAGCTCTCCAAGCATGAGCGCCGGGTGTCCTGCATGTATGCACGTGTGAGAGAGGGGGGGCATTGCGGGTAGTTGAGCGCGCGGGAAAGTATAGGGTTTTTGTTTACTTAAGCGCTGAGCGTGTGTGCCCGCGCACGAGTGCGCACGCACAGCGTGAGCAGGGACTTACATATAGCTATATATGTAAGTAACCGCCGTAAACGCCGCCTGCTCAGCGCTAGTGGGGACGCAGCCTTAGAGGCCAGCATGCAGACAGCAAACTACATACAGTTCAGGCAGAGAGATTGCAGATGTTCATTTTGCATTTGACTTTTTTTTCTTCTTTAAGAAAAGGACCATTAGAGATAAGTTCATAGAGAGACAGGGCCATATTTACCACGAGCCTTCTACAGTAACCCACCTTACAGTCTATTGACTTGAATATGTATTCCTGTGCGGAAGGACTGCTTAGTAAATATGGGCCACAGTCTTTGCATCATGTTTCAGTTTCCATTTCCATGTCATGTGAAGACAAAAATATTGATTTTACTTATTACAACGTTTACACTCTGAGCACTTTTACCAGTTTCCAAAAATGGAATATTTATGAAGTGTGATGCTCATTGAAAAGGAACGGCTTATGCGAGATCGCGTCCATGTTTACATTGCAGGAATCAGGAGCTTTCTCGTTTATGAATGTGTCACCCGGTAATGCAGTGGTTTTCAACTTTTGTTTGGTTAAGTAAGCCTATAATTATGTTGTGTAATTCTGCAGAACCCCAACCCTCTCTAATAGCGCGTCTGTGGTCAGATGCAGTGTAAGGAACCTCAAGCCTCTCTAATAGCGCGTCTGAGATCAGATGCATTGTAAGGAACCCCAACCATCTCTAATAGCGCGTCTGTGGTCAGATGCAGTGTAAGGAACCTCAAGCCTCTCTAATAGCGCGTCTGACATCAGATGCAGTGTAAGGAACCCCAACCCTCTCTAATAGCGCGTCTGAGATCAGATGCATTGTAAGGAACCCCAACCCTCTCTAATAGCGCGTCTGAGATCAGATGCATTGTAAATTCTTCTGTATTTGGTATAATTTTCAAATGACTTGAAAATTGAGGGGAACCCTTTAGGGATGTCCGCAGAACACAAGGGTTTCTAGGAAACCCTGTGCTAATGTAGTACATGAGTTTATTGTCAACGCTGCTGCACAGATACAGAGGGTTTGTGAACAACCACCATGAACTGCATACTACCACTGTGCTGCTTAATGCATGAAGAATAAATAACATATTGAAGAAGGCCCCTACGTCTCTGGAGTTACCATTTGTGCAGCTACATTTCGTAATGGTTAAGGAAGGATGAGTAAATTGTACAAGACCATCTACATAATCAACAGTATAGGCAGGACATCTAGAAGTCAGCAGAACTGAATAAGTAAATAAGTAAACGTAAACATATTGCTTAACCATGAAGTAGAGATGTATTCACACCAACACATCTATACAAAATATCTACTGTGGGTCCATTACAAATTTCAGATGTGGTTTCGAATCTTGCAGCCACACAGGCGAGTTTTCTTGGTATAGCACGCTTACTAGTATTTTCTGCCTGTGTTTATCTATTTAAACAATTATATAGTATGGATGTTTTGGTGTTGGAAAACCCTATAGCCCCCTGTTGTAGCCTATATAAAAATGTATACTGTATTATGACTTTTGATGTTGTGTCTTTTCTGTTGAACTCTTCAAGTTTACTCTGCTGTACAATTATTTACGTAAATGTAATGTTAATCTAAAACCTTATAGCAGTCACAAATCAAGCTTCCTGTTATAATTGTATAAATTTTCTGTAATTCTGCCCAGGAGAACAGTGGAGTAACGTCCTCTTAAGGGGCCCCCAGGCGACGTCACAGCGTCATGACGTTGCTGTGTCACATGAAGTCGTGTCGCCATGACGAACCTGCATCACATGATGCCATGACATCATGGAGGAGGGTCTGCTGTGTTACAGAGGCCCCACTCTCTCCCTGGCAATCAGTTTCATTGCTTTGGGAAAGACCGCGGGGCCTCTGTAACTACTTGGGGGGGGGGGGGTCATCAAAAATATGGAGAGAGGGTCTCAACTCCCTTTGGGAAGCTGGCGCCCCCTGCGACTTGCTCTGGCATCCTGGGTGATAGTTACACCGCTGCAGCAGAACCTAGTCATTGCATTAAAAAAAAAAAAAACAATACCATTATATTTAACATTTCATTGTAATAACCTCTATTATGACCTCATCAACAAAAGATATCCGTGAGTGATTACAAGACCCAGAGTAGGTTAAAAATCTTTGGCTAAACCCCAGGTTTCATTTCCTATTGCTGGGGTATTCATTACCAGATAACTCCCTGTTCTTTAGGGATTATTACGTAAATCTAACTTAAGGAAAAGCAGAAGGCATTATGAACTAAAGGATGGCCGCATCTCCGGCTCTTTCATTACCACTTGTTGCCCATTACTGACGCAAGGAATAACTTACAGTAGATCTCCACAAGTTCAGAAGCAGCCAACAGATCAAGGTTTCAACATAGCTCTAATTATCGCAAAGACAACTCCAACTTGCTAAAATAGGTCGTTACGGGAAATCCTGGCCTGTCGGTCACTTTCAAGGACAGAACTTGGGGAACCGAGCCTTACAATGTATTGTATTGTGAGTTTCCTTAGAACAATACCCATACATAGTACAGGCAGTACTTGGTTATCCGACACAATGCGTTACTCAAAATGGCGTTGGATAGCTGAAGGGGTTAAAATTATATGTCAGCTCTACAAGTCTCAGGGATTGAAAGGGTTAATATAATCTGCTAGCTTTATCTTTCTTATAAGGGCTGTTCCAGTACTTAGAGAATTAACTCACTATGCTAGTTGTAATCTTTATTTACTTCTGTTGTTCTCAGTTTGTCTTTTATACAATAGCACAAGGGCAGTAAAATGTCTCAAACAATACAGCTGCAAGCTCTTGATAAACATTCCCTGTATTTCTCTTTGTAATGTAGAAGTAGAAACTGCCGGCCAAACACAAGCAAGATGTAATGATTTACTAATGCTTTGTCCAAAGACACAGATACATAACCTCTACAGAAACTTGTTATTTCTTATTGTTAAACATGATATGTTATGTATTAACATGCTCTTGGTTTTCTGTATAAATGTCGGGGGACACAACTGAATAAACTTTGAAGTGTGGAATCAGCCCTGTTGTCTGACTCCTAGCTTCCCGAGCTCGTATTTGTCTGTGTTTTGGAGACTGCTAAACCAGTGCTGTCCAAATCACTAGGTTGAGTGAAGTGATTCCTACCAAAGTGAAAAAGTAACGCTTTCAGTAGCGAAACGTTGTAAAGCGAAACACGTTTTCCCATAGGAACACTGTTTAAATGAAAGGTTCCGTTCCTGAAGGCATTTTTAATGCTAAAATACACAAAATATTTTATGCAAACAATAAGATATGCAGCACACACAAATTATATAGTGCATATACTGTATTATATATAATATAACATAATATGTAATACAATATAAAAATATAGTATAATATAGTATAATATATATAATATACACAAACAACTTTGCAAAGCGTGTGCAATTTTTTTAACATAGGATTGAAGCAGGGGGTCTCTGGAGATGAACCCCATTAATTTAAGCTCTGGGGACCCCCTGCTTCTGGAGACACCTCCATAGGGGGTGCCAGTAGCCGCTCAGCTAGGGTAATGGCGGATTTTCAAAGCTCCAGCGCCCAATAGGAAGCCGTGATGTCACCCGGTGAGGCGAGAGCATTAAACTTTGCTGAGATACCAGCACCCCCTTTCGAGGTCTGTATCTCGGGAAGCAGGGGGTGGCCGGAGCTGAAATGAATGGAGTTCAGCTCTGGAGACCCCGTGCTTCCATCCGGTGTAAAAAAAAAAAATAATCATAATTTTTAACAATTGCATTAATTGCTTCCCTTAATGTAATATAACAATTGCTAACATTTAGGGCACAAATAACTTTTCAATATAAAGAAATATTACATTAAATATGTTCAACCAGATATGAACAAACACAAATTTGCAGACTGTCTAAAACAAAAATATGTGGACCAGGCATCATAAATATGGAGCATGAGCTGGAAAATACAAAATCAAGCATGTAACGAAAATCACTTTGTTGATGTACATGGAGTTATTGAATCGACTGTTAGGATCAAAGCATCCTAAGGCTGAGTCCCGTGCTGAGGCGCGCTGACACTTGTCAGTGAGCCCCTGCCGCCGCAATGAGAGCAGCTTTAGCAGGGGCTCGCGCACGCGTCCGCAGGCGTGCGGAGGCGTAGGTCTTAACAAATTTCTAGTTTGAGCGCTCCCGGGAGCGCAGGGCCGGTCACGTGAGCGGTTCGCCCAATGAGGGCGAACCAGCTCCGTGACGTCACTGGACCGCCCCCGACATGCCCTCGGATGGCGCGCTAACTAATGCCAGGGAAAGCCTCAGCGCGTCGCCACACGGCTGCAGTGCGCTCATGCTTGGAGAGCGCTCCAAGCATGAGCGCCGGGTTTCTTGGCATTTACGCCAAGTTTATTATAGTTTTTTTTGTTTACATAAGCGCAGAGTGCGGGTGAGCGTGTGTGCTCGCGCATGAGCGTGTGTGCTCGCGCATGAGCGTGTGTGCCCGCGCATGAGCTGCGCACCGCGTGAGCGGGGACTTGCATATATCTATATATGTAAGTAACCGCGGCAAGCGCCTTACACAGATAGGAGCAGAAAGAGAACTTCCTTTCTTTCAGGTAAACAAACTACTGCTTCCTGTTCTGTATTATGAAAAACAGTTCATCAGCTTTCTGCTGCAATTGCCTTATGTTCACTATTATATTTGTGTATTTTTTTTATTTCGCTTCAATCTTTCCTTGCCCCGGTAAAAAGGAAGATGAAAAAGCGACAGCTGCCTGTAAAATGACATTTGTCATCTAGTAATAGGATGAGAGTTGTCAGTGCCCAGCGGGTACTTCCGCCGAGATTCATCAAGCTCTAATGCGCAGTATCGCACCAAATCAGCCAGCACTGCCATTCAAGTCAATAGAAGTACACGCAGGAGCGGTGCATTTTCCTGCATCGGAGATTGATGAATCTGCCCTGTAGAGGTGGTCACTGCTATCCAAATGTTCTTCTAGTGAATCAGAAATGGAAACTTATATTACACATACGTTGTTGAATGGAGCCATCAGTTACCATGAACTAAGGCGGCGGTGCGCAAACTGGGAGGCGCGTCCCCCCTGACTTTTCTGGGGGGGGCACGGCATTTACAGACGCTCCGCGCTGAGAGCGCGAGGCCTATGTAAACTCACTTACCCGGCTGCAGTCACGTGTCTCTATGGCAACGTGTTATCAAATGGCTCCCATTGCCATGGAGACGTGACATCAAATGACCCCGCGAGTCACATGACATGACGTCACATGACCCCGCAGCGTCATTTGATACAACATTAGAGGTGAGGGGGGGGCACGACCGAGGAGTAGAGCAGGCAGAGGGGGCGCATGCACAGGGAGCTTGCACACCGCTGAACTAAGGGAATTGGAATAAATAAAAGAACTTGTGAACACGCACTCAAAGTGCGTGTTCTGGTGCGCTAGGTGTGTGTCCACTTGATGGTAAATGATGTAGTTAATATATACGTTTATTTTCAAATACCCTATAAATCATATACTCAGTGTGAATTCTTTTATATGGCGGTAATTACCAAAGTAAAATAAAATGTAATACAAATTGAATATATTTGTATATTTAAAACATAATGACGCAAAACCACTGAAATGCGTCCCTATAGATGCAGACTTGCAGCAAACACAGATATTCTAAAAGTAACACCCCTTCATGAGCTCACCAATGTGTCAACATGAAATAAGTGTTATATAAATTTCTTTATAAAATATTACTGATCAACATTAAAAACTGTTCACTCCCACAAACAGTAATGAAATAGATAAAATAAAACGAATTGCCTTGTCACATCAGTCTCCGTTCTCCCATGTCCTGTGTATGCGATCAGCTTTGAATCCTGGAGTCCTTGGCGGTGATGGGCACATGTAAGCTGTAGACCCCTATTGATTAACAACGGTCCCGGCTCTACAGCACGGTGTGCCCCCCTTCCTCCGACCGGCATTCTGTCTCCGGAACTGACGTCACGTCCCGGGAGTGACGGCTCCTCAGCTTGCGTGTCACCGATGCTCTGCGTTTCACTGCTGCTATCGATCTTTACGCAGCATGCTGGATCTCGCACAGGATACTGGATCTCACACAGGATGCTGACTACAGGGTTGAGAGAGAGACTATGGGAGAGTGCATATCGTGTGTCTGCTGCTTCACCCCCTACGTTTCTTCACCTACTGTGTTTTCTTCAGGGATGGAAAGCAAGCCAACAATAAAAGTTGGACTAAAGCATACATAAGCGTGGGATCCTTATTTTCAATCTTCTGACTGGGAATCACGCCAGTACAAATAAAATAAGCAATGATGTACTAACATCATCATCTATTCCTCCGTCCAATGACCTTGACCTGCTCTTCTCTAAGACAGAGGGTGAGGATGAGAATGCTCCAAAAATATTATCTGAAACCACTGCACTGGTTATTGTTACAGCTTGGTTCAGTGTTTTTTAACCTCTCCTTTTTTTTTGGCTAAGGAACAATAATAATTAGATTGTGAAATTCTGTAGAACCTCAACCCACTCTGATATTGCATCTGAAATCTGCTGCATTTTAAGCAACCCAAACCCTCTCTAATAGTGCGTTTGAGATCAGATGCAGTGTAAGGTTCCCCACCCTCTCTAATAGCGCGTCTGAGATCGGATGCATTGTAACGAACCCCAACCCTTTCTAATAGCGCGTCTGAGATCAGATGCATTGTAAGGAACCCCAACCCTTTCTAATAGCGCGTCTGAGATCGGATGCATTGTAAGGAACCCCAACCCTCTCTAATAGAGCGTCTGAGATCAGATGCATTGTAACGAACCCCAACCCTCTCTAATAGCGCAGGGAACCATTTATTGATGTTCAGTGAACCCAAATATTCCTGGTAACCGCTGTTGAAAAACACTGGCTAAGATAATAGCACATTGAAATCAACAGGGCTGCTTGGGTTGGGACAATATATTTTCAGCAATGTCAGAGCATTCGCCAATCTAACTCTTTCTATTTCTAATGATTGTTCAATAATATGTTTGGTAGCACCTGAAATGTTCCAGGGGACAGAGCAACCAGAAAGCGCCGTTATTCATATGACAAGCAAAGCGTTGCTGGACCTCAACCGAAGTAAAAATTAGCAAAAATGTCCAGCTTAAAAAGGCAGTGGGGTGGGGGGGTGGGGGGGTGAGGGGGGGGTAGAGCGGAAAATATACTAGGGACTATATTTAAAATATCAGAATTTAATCTCACCTCCAGAAATAAACTTTGCAAAAGGCAACAAAACATGGAGAATGGTCATTTACATCTACCAATTAAAAGTTCAAATAAGTTTAAATATAGAGATGAGTATTATTTTACGGAGAAGCACAGTGAAATAAGAGTTCTGGTGTCCGACACTGAGCATAAGTTTCTACAAATGCAATACTACACTCAAAAAAACTTTCTTTGCTTATTGGCCGCTGCTCCTTTGATGACATAATCAATCAAGTATTACAGACTACAAGTTTATTCGTCTTTGCAAATATTATGTCACAACATTTTTTTTTCTGAGACATAATGGTAAAATAAACACAGTTTGATCAAAGTTGTAACAGGCGTGCAAAGTCTCCTTTAACCCAGACACTTGCCGGTGAGGCACGCAAGGAATTGCTTATAAAAATGTTTGCTTCTATGCAAATGGAAAACCCAATAAACTTGCAAAACTCATGCAGCGAACTCAATGTTACAAAAATAATATGTTGCTCTGTGATTGCTCTTATCCATCAGAATGGTTAAAGCTGCAAAACATGTGAAATCTTATATTTTAAAACAAATTAGTTCTGTAGTATTAGAGAATGCTATCTGCATTTTTTAAACCATTATTCAACTTTTTATCCCATTTGAATGAGTTTCAAGGCATCCTTGATCTCTATAGCAGGTTTGGCCCGCCTCCCAAGCAGTGCAAGATATTTGTAACACTTTCCTGTTTGTGATAATTTCTTGGCAATATTCCCAGCAGTTTGTGCTGCAAACTGTAACAATAGTAATATAAGGATACATTGTAGCTGCATAGTTACACTGACTAAAGCAGCCATTATGCTAGGCACACAATCAGGATTGTTCCAGATTTATAACAGGAGCATCAAATGCTTGCCAGTTAAGGTAAGAATGTAGAATTATACATTGTCACATGCTTCAATATAGAAATAAGAAAGAAAAAAGGGGGCTGTAGAATTTCTGCTTTAGGCAATTTAGCAAAATACACAATAAAATGAAGGAATGGAAGGGTGGGCACTGGTTGTCAGAGAGAATACCCTTCCCTCCTCACTGCTCTGTGCTGCACAACCCTCTGACAATAAGGGGCTTATTCTACATCTGCCAAAGCGGCCGGTCAGGCCATTTTCGGACTACATTTTATATTGAAGTCAATGGGAAATTTGATTTGGTAACAGCCTGATTCGCTCCTAGAAAGGTATTAAACACAAGTGGTTCTAGGCCAGTGGACCCCAAACTCTAGTCTCTGGACCATTTGTGGTCCCCGAAGCCTTTTAAGATGCACGTCTAGTACTAGTTGAAACACACTATAATAATTATACATATACAGATTTAGCAGACGCTATTGTATCCACATTGACAAATATTCTCTAGTTTCTCCTATTCCTTTTGCGAATTATCCCATATATTTTTTTCCCTTCTTTTACCAATATTCTCCCTTTTTTGTTGTTGATAGATCGAATTCTCTTTGCAAATTTGCACAAATTCACTCCATTTCAAATGGAGTTTTCAAATTTAAAAAGAAAAAATTGTGTGGTGTCTTTTTTCCAGCATTAAAAAATACGAATTAACCTGTTGGCAACAAATTTCCCATTTCCAGTCACATTTAGTGATCCAATTGTGCGAGATCTGCAAATCTGGACCCAAAAAGATAAATGTGAGACGTCAGAGTGAGAACTCACTGTGACATTTATGAGATTTCTGATGCAGAATGTGTGAGACTCACTGAAGATGACCAGTTTGGATTTTTGTTCTTCTCATTAGCAAACTATTTTAAAACTAATAATGATAATAAAATAATACAATATATAAAAAAAAGCTCTTTTTTCCCCAAAGTGTACTTCAAAGGCATTTATGCAGCCGTCGGGTAGAAACCACCCAGCACATTTCTGGCAAGCTTTATTCTGCACAGTACGGTAGCTTCCTAAGGGGGATAAATGAAACATAATATTTTTATTCCCAATTGCAGGTGGGTAAGCTTAGTAAGAGAGGTCAACTGGTTTGTCCAACATCACACAAAATCTAAGTGGCTGAGGCTAGAATCAAACCCACAAACTTGTGTATTCAAGACCAACACTTTAACCACTACAACCTCCTCCTTCCAGTACCTAGGCAGAAATATCACATTTAATTTCAAACATAATACAAACCTGCCGGGGTATAGGGCTACTGGAACTCTATGATCCCTAATCAATTGCTTAGTTTTCTACTGCCTAAAACCATCACTTTCCAGACAGCATTGGGCAGCGTGCAAGAAAATAATTTCAGGGGATCCAGCAAGAACAACAAGGCTGCTTTGATTCAACATGATCTGGTGAAATCAGAAACCCCAGGGAGTAAAGATTGAGAGCTAGGGTCCATTAAAGGATGCCAAGCTTTAGCACACATTTACTCTTATTTAACTGAATTGGGGGTAAAGCCGTACTAAAGCTTAGCACCCTTTGGTGAATCTGGGCCTAACATTACAGACACCAACATTCCGAAATGGAAATCTCCAGTGATAATTGTCCACAATGATGGAGTAGTGAAGAAAAGACAGGTAGTGAGACTTAAATAAAAATTATAGAATGAAGGCAAAAAAATGGATGCCAGGCTTCATTTGTACAAAGAATTTAAGTTGAATTGGCAAATGAAATCCATGTAAAATTACTTTGGTGCGTCAAACCCACTGAATATAAACTGTAAGCTCTTTACAGCAGAGACACTGTGACAGCAAGTTCTACTGCACAGAATAGCACAGTGTTTTTTAAACAGGAAATCTCTAAAGGGTTCCCCGCAATTTTCAGGTCATTTGAAAATTATACCAAATATAGAAGACGTTACAATGCAGCTGATCTCAGACACGCTATTAGTGAGGGTTGAGGTTCCTTACAATGCATCTAATCTCAGACATACTATTAGAGAGGGTTGGGGTTCCTTACAATGCATCTAATCTCAGACACGCTATTAGAGAGGGTTGGGGTTCCTTACAATGCATCTAATCTCAGACACACTATTAGAGAGGGTTGGGGTTCCTTACAATGCATCTTATCTCAGACACACTATTAGAGAGGGCTGGGGTTCCCCAGAATTTCACAATATAATTATAGGGTTCTTTAAACAAAAAGGAGGTTGAGCACTACTGGAATAGCACAAACATTGTGAGCATTAGAGAATAGCAAATTAACCCAGGCAACATATTGAAGTACGAGGCAAATCCAGACTTAAAAATAGCGATAGAGAGGTGGCACCAACAGACCCATACAATTGCCAGTTATGCAACAAGCTCCCAGGAATGTAACTGAAGGAATAACCAGCCTAACATACGGGGAAACTCAGGCTGTCAAATGGAAAAAGAGAGGTTACAATTCATAGCAGGGAATAGGAAACCAATCTGTCAGAATACTGAAGTGATATCATGTTTACCAATCTGCTAAACCTCTCACCATGATTCATTCAAACAAATCCAACTGTGTGCCACAGACCCCGAGCACGCGACAGCTGGGTTAGTGACAGCCTCTGCGCTATTTTTGTTGCCATTGCACAGCATGAAATAATTTAAATGCTTTACATTTACTATCTCTGTTGCATTGCTGTCTATATCCTCCTTTCATGCTGGTGTTCTAACCCTGCTGCCCCTTAGGGAGAAACGGGAACATACGATTTATCCAAGCAGGCTGCAGGTGCTCCTGTATATGAAAGTTTAACAATTGAAATCATCTAGATTAAAATGTGTGACAATTTAGTGTCACTATTGTTTTATTCAAAATGCTGCCTCGCCGGCCTGTAGCACGTTGCTTTTATGCAGTGCTGCTCTGTGTTTTAAAGGGTTACAGACTGTACATTAACAATGTTATTCCTCATTGGGATGAAGTGAACTCACGGTGCCAATATAAGAGTATGCCGTCAGATTAGCAAAATGAACTGATGGCAGTTAGGGGATACATCGTGTTGATAAACACAATTCAGAGATCTAAGTATTTTGAAATACATTTACTAAACTGTCCTTATAAACATTGCAAGCCAAGGAATGGAAGCAGTGTAATGTACTTTTTTGTAATATCACTATGTGCTCGTCAGGAGTTTGCACAGGCAACCCTTCCTCTACCCTCCCTCTAGGAACAGCACAGACTACCGTCCCCCTTTAATTAATTAAACTATTGATTGACAACCACTCCCCCATTCAAGGTCCCCTGAAAAAGAGGAGGGGATATATTTATGTTTGTATATTGTTAATATAGCACTGGCAATGTACAGAGCACTTTACACAATAGATAAGAATACAGGGAAATAAAATACAACAGGGTTGTATATCTTTATTGATATAGCGCCATTCATGTACATAGCACTTCACAGCAGTAATACACATGGCAATCATATAAACAACAAGTAATATAAATAACACATAATGGAAATAAGTGCTTCAGACATAAAAGTAACATTTAAGAAAAGGAGTCCCGACCCGAAGAGCTTACAATCTAATTGGTAAGTAGGAAGAATGTACAGAGACAGTAGGAGGGTGTTCTGGTAAGTGCGTCTGCAGGGGTCCAAGGTCGATGTATGAGGTGTAAAGTATCCGCCACGGAGCTACTCATATGCTTCTTTAAAGAGGTTGGTTTTAAGATGGGTCTTAATGGCGGATAGAGAGGGTGCTAGTCGGAAATCGAGGGGAAGGGCATTCCAGAGGTGCAGGGCAATCAGTGAGAAAGGTTTAAGGCGGGAGAGGGCTTTAGACACAAAAGGGGGTAGAGAGAAGATATCTTTGAGCAGAACGCAAGAGTTGGGATGGTGTATAGTGACAAATTAGGGCTGAGATGCAAGGAGGGGCAGAAGAGTGTAAAGCCTAAGGAGAATTGAGTGTGTGATACGGGATTTGATAGGAAGCCAGGAGAGGGATTTCAGCAGGGGAGACGCTGAGACAGATCTAGGAAAGAGTAAGGTGATTCTGGCAGCAGTGTTTAGATTGTAGGGGAGACAGGTGAGAGGCACGAAGGCCGGACAGCAGGAGGTTACAGTAATCGAGACGGGAGAGAATGAGGGCCTGTGTCAGAGTTTTAGCAGTCGAGCAACATAGGAAAGGGCGTATCTTTGTAATATTACGGAGCAAAAAACGTCAGGTTTTAGCTACATTGTGAATGTGAGAGGAGAATGTGAGAGAGGAATCGAATGTGAACCCTAGGCAGCATGCTTGTGATACTGGGTGTATGATAGTGCTGCCAACAGTAATGTAGAAGGAGGTAGTCTGAGGAGCTCCGTTTTTGACATGTTAAGTTTAAGTTAAGGTTAAGTCGGTGGAGGGTCATCCATGATGATATAGCTGGTGGAGGGCCATCCATGATGATATAGCTGAGACATATTCCGGGTTTATTTATTACACTATAATAATACCGATCACGGCACTATCGCACAGAAACTCCTATTGAAATAAGTACGAGGACACTATCGCAGTTTAATGAATAACCTCCAAAAAGTGCATCAAACATACAAGCACACACTAGGAAAGGATAGCCTGTCCCAAGGACCCAACACTAAGTGATGTGCAGACATCTACTTAAGTTATAGATTATTTAACTTCCCTGACTCAGTCATGCTGAATTTTCAGTTTGGAAGATAATGAAGAAATGAGACAAAAGACAACACAACCAACTCACAATCCTTTAAACACCCCTCCTCTTTTTATTGCCTGCAATCTGTTCCATTTAACCATTTCAGATCTCCAAACTCTATTCCATAAGCTGCATAAAAAGACTGCAATTCAACATCAATACTGTTTTCATCTATCAGTTTAAAAAGGTGTTCTTAGTAGAGATGGGCACATTTTTTGTAGCGGATTTGGATCCCCCTCGGATCGTCCGGTTCCTTTGGTCTGCAGATTGACAACAAACACGGCGGGTTTCCGCTATCAGTTGGCGGATCTTTTAGAATCCAATCCACAGATTGCGGAATCCGCCCACGGATTGCAGAGAATGCAGATTGGATTCTTAAAAATCATATGGATTGTATCCAACAGTGGTTTTGGATTCATCCACAGGGATTCAAAGTGGAACAATCCGTCGATGGATTTTACACCACGGAATGGATTTTGAATGTAAAGTTCGGGAAATTCCGGGATACTGATATCTTTCCAGTTTCGCTCATCTCTTCTTTTTAGTTACATATTTTGGCCAAAGGTTGATAATCATGCAACTGCATTAAGAGGAGTCCCAAAAAGCAAGCTTTACACTAAATTGTTCATTCTAAATCTTTTTAAATAGTTGTCTGGTTTTTTATTTATTTTAAAAAGCACTACCTCAAAGATTTAACCTTATAAAACCATTGTTTGAACTTAACTGCAACTAGAAGGTTTATTCATAAATGTTAAAAAAAAATAAAAATAAGAACACAGTACACAAACTTTAAAATGCATTTTCATAGTGGTTATTAACATTCATTTAATGTCAAAGATTGCTCGAGTCATGGCCTTTTTGGTTTTAACAGGCAACACCTGAAATGCTCATATAGTTTTTGCAACAAATTGTTCATGGTCCGTAGTATTTCCCACTGTAGTAAAAACCAAACTGCAGATGTGCAACATCTTTAAAGCTGGAGATACAAATAGTAAATCCACCACATGGATAACATTGGAATGTGTTTACAATTTTTTAAAGGTCCCTGACTGTGAATCCTAAATGGAGACAGAGCATCCATCAGTTTGATAAAGAGATATTACACACAATGAATTCCAGATGAGACGCTTCAGCAGCATCAATATATGGATGTATGGGGACGCGTCCACACGTACACAATGCAACTTAATATGGTTTACAGACCAAGGATTGACAATGTATTATGGTTACATGTAAATCAGTAACTCACATTTATGGGGTCAGACTTGTGACAGAAGAGAGACTGAAAAACCAATTGTACCCAAATGGTTAAATTCAGAACTTTGTAATTCTGCTCAACCATTTAATTATTAACGATCACCCCAATCATTTTATCACCTCTTCCATGATTATGTAATAATGAAAAAAAAGGAATTGATTCATATCAGGTTCAGGCGAGCAGGGTATTATTTTTGAGGGACTCCTCTTAGGTCGCAGAGTATCTCAAGACATTTCCATTTTTTTCTGTTTAGCAATAATAAGTGATGGTGTAAGTTATCCTGTGATTGAATAATAAGTGGTCTAAGCTATCGTAGTAAACAAAACCACTTACGCTTCTTTACTTTCAATTTTAATTGTCCAAAGGTTACTGTGCCGTATCCCAATATCATACTCAATTTTACAGTAGATTACAATAACTTAATAGACCAGCAATTGACCGTCAACTGTATATAAAATTCTTGTTTTTTTTTTTTTGTATTGGGTAACTAAAACAAAATCACAACATCAAATCACATAAGCCAACATCTACAGTGTGACTTATTTGAGGTGTGTTTTACTACATGGCAGACAATTTCATTCATATAAATCTTAACAATTCCATCAAATAACACTTGTTGCCTGGGGTTTTTGAAATGCATCGCCAGCATCTCTGGCAGAGAAGGTTTTGGAATGTCCTTTTTGGTCCAAAACTCCCAAATCCCACTGGTTTGGATACTGCGAGCTTGTCTGTTACCCAAAACCACTCCAATGACTTTTTTTTCTGGCGGCATTAAGATTAACTGCACTCTTTCACATTTGATAGAAACATATGTGGCTTTCTTTGCACATGACCTAACATGACTATTTAAAAAATATGGCCACAATGACAGTGAAAAACCTCAGATGTCTGATGCTGCCAGATAATCTGCTTTGATCGGTGGCTGGCAAATATATTTCATTCCATGAGTTATTCCAGCCTTGATTACTATAGGAGTTTGGATATTATTTGTGAATCTCTTGCCAAGTGGCAATAATCCTGAAGAGCATCAACCTAATAGTAGCAATGCAAGGCTATTACAGAGATTAGGTTACCATTACACAACTCTACTCAGACTTGCAGTTGTGACTTTTTTTTGTAATGGTAACGTATTTGCTTTCTCAGGCAGAAATGCACATGCAAGATCATAAGGGCACTGCAGTTTAATTGCCTTCAAGTACTCCTCCATTGTGTGTCCCACTTGTTATCTCATGTTAAACTAATTTCTATACAGTAATGATCAGTGCAGAGCCGTAGTATTAATAATAAGAAAGGCACAGTGGGAGCCCGGCTACCATTTCTTACATTCGGACACAAGGGCTGCGGGCTACAAGATGGCAGCCGCTTGCGCCAAAGTTTAATAACTGCAACACTTCAAGGAGATAAGAATTGTGCACTATTTTTTTTATATAGCACCGACTTTGTTCGTAAAGGTTATATAGTCTACTAATACAGTGAAATATGAAAGTCATATGGGCTCCACAAATAAACATGACCAATAGCAGAAATAATTACTACCCCTGCAGGAATAACTCACAATGTTCCCAATATCACTAGTAGTCCTACAGAGTGATACTTCATACCACTGTGGCTTCTAAACCTACTGATGCTGTGTTAGATAAAAGTAAGAAACAAGCACAACTATCACACAGAAAGAAAGCATTTTTATAGTTAGAGCAGCAAAACATGTGACATCTTTTTAAATAAATCAGTTCTGTAGTATTAGATAATACTTACTGTATTTTGTAAAAATTATTATTCAACTCAGTGCGATTTGTAATGAGTTTTAAAGCATCCTTTGATTTCTACAGCAGGTTCTAGCCCACCTCCCAAGCAGTGCAAGATCTTTGCAACACTTTCCTTTTTGTGATCATTTGCTGCCAATGTTCCCAGCAGTTTGAGCTGTAAACTGTAACAATAGATAATGCTACCTTAGTAATATATGCTACCTTAGTTATATAAGGATACATTGTAGCTGTTGAGTAACATTGGCAGAAGCAGCCATTATGTTAGTAACACCATAAGGATTTTTAGAGATGTAAAATAGGAGCACCAAACGATTGGCAGCTTAGGTAAGCATGTAGAATTATACATTGTCACATGCTTTAACTATACAAATAACAAAAAAAAAGGGAGGAAAGTAGTATCGTTGCTTTAAATTGCTATGATAAACTAAAACAACCAAGGGGACCATGTTGATATTGAGAATGGTACAGTTGGAAAGAGATTGGTGGTAAAGGAAATCGTGTTATTTTGCTATGGTGTACACAAGAAAATAATCATCGCAGCTCTCAGAAAATAAAGGTGTGGGGTTAGGGTACTTCACTAGGACCTATTGCAGCAGGCAAGTGTTGATTCATTGATGGTAACCAACACCGGCAAGAGTTGCAGAGTGGCAGCACAGAGCAGTATACAGCATGTTGTAACACTGAGGTGCCTCTAGTGTAAGCTAACCAAGGGGCAATGTTGGGTTGTCTGTTCACATTATACGCTCTAATTAAATTATTGTTATTATTAGTACGTCTTTGGACGTACGTGCAATTGACACACTTTAAAGGTTAAATTGCATGCAATTAAATGGACAGGTCCAACTATTTTAACCCCTTCAGCAGTCCATGCCACAGCATGCAGCCAATCTGCCATGCAGAAGGTTACGATGAAGGATAACTACAGGCATAATGGACCACATTTACTAAGCAGTGCTTAGCAGAACGACAACTTACAGCCAAACTCCTCACATGGCCTGTAATATGGCTTACGAATTAGCAATGCATATGGTCCTGTGTGTAAAAGCTTCTATCTGGGAGAATTTACAGTGACCAGAGATCTAACATCAGAGAAAAAGTGCTCCATGTATGTATTTCCCAGAGAAATATCAGGCAGCCTCCAATTCCTGGTGGAACAGGGAAAAGTTGCCAACATTGGAGAGACAATCTACAGTAGTATCTCACTGCCTAATGAATCCTTTCCAGACTTTCTAACCGAGCAAACTGTCCTCCCGCTAGAAGTTGTCCCCACGTTGGCCAGCATGCCTTTGCCCCATACCATACCATTCATACCCCCCCCCCCCTGTGGTGGGTGACCCTGCCCCCAGCATGTGCACTCACTGTAGGAGTCGCTCTTCTCCCGGCCTCCGTCCACTCTGCCGTCTGGGTGAATCCTCAGGAAGAAGCCCCCGTTCTTGCAGTACAGCCTCTTGGGGTCCTTGAAATTACCCGGTGGGAAGGCGCTGCCGCCCCCATCCTCTGGCCCCACCGGCAGGGTAGTGATGCTCCCAGCTGCCATCCCCACCACCAAGTGCCACACAGCCCCCTTCTTACCCCCAGCCTCCCTCACTGGGAGCACAGCACTGGTCCAGTAAAGTTTCAGCAGGTAGCAGTGGACCTCAGATGCGCAGGGAGCCAATGTCCTCTTTTAACTTGCCCCTCCCTCCTCAGCTCCCTAAAGGGCCCCCTCACTGCTCATTGAATTACTTGCAGCTGAAACTAGGGCACACTGCAGTATTGTCTGTCATATCCAATGCTCCTCGCACGGGGTTCTCCTGCCTTCCCTAATTGCTCTCCCCTTGTAGATCCATGCTGCAAAGCTGCACCCGATGTTGCCACCCCACACTATGTTCTGTATCCAGCAGTGAGCACAGCATTTTATTCCAATGATAAACACGACCTGTTATTTGAGTCTTCCTCCCACCTTCTCAGCAGTTGTAGGCACCCGTGCTATTCGCCTCCACGTCTGTCACCCTTTCCTTGGCTATGAAACAGCATCTCTTCTTATGCACAGCAGTGATGGGTGCTGAGGTTTGCATGAGCGCAGAGCTTGGCTTTATAGAGAGAGGTGGGGGCACTCTGCAGGGTGCTCTGCATCCGGATCCAGCCCTCTGCCATCAGGACTTGTTATGTCAGAGTTACTTATTTATAAAGGGGCCTCCTCCTCCTCCTTCTGCTAAGGTCTCCAGCCACTCTGTGCTAAGGGCACCTAAAAGCAACAGCCTCTCACTGATGTGAGCAGCTACTAAACCAGCGCATATTTTCCCAGCCCCAGAAGTGTAGGAAGCAACTGCAAAGCACAGTGCCAGCAAATGAATGCACTGTAATAGAAGGAGTGTACTGTTTCAAATTCTGGGTATGGACGGGCTCTGCCAGCAGCCACCTCTCAGCTCCCTCCCCCCAGCATTCAATTGCTTTGCAGGGCAATCAAAGGAGGAGGAGAGGATAGGGATGAGGAGCTGGGGGTTTGTACTGGAGCCTGCCAGATCCACTATTAGAAGACTGATTCTCAAAACTACTTTGCTCTCATAGGCACACCAGCATAGAGTATAAAGTTGGTTGAAAGACATCCAAAGTATTAAACAATGCCCTCAATTGTATTTTTCTTTGTGCTTGGATTAGAGGGGCCTGCAAGAGGTAGCCCTGGTTCAGCATTTTAATTTTATTTCCAAAAGACCTCTGTAGTTTTCTTTTACAGATTTTTCTTTCCCAATAAAGAATAACATAGGGCTGGGCAAAGTGAAGTTAACTCATGTAATATAGTGCAATAAGTGTAATGTCTGTCCACATTTTATCCGCATTATGTTATGACACTGTGAGACTGACAAGGTGATGAAAGTGTCTGAAATAAGTCTATATTTGCTCCAGAATGTACATAATAAGAAAATATTTTCATGGGAATATATTTTCATAAAAGTATGAAGATATGGCTCAGAAATATTCTATTCTACAAGAGAAAATTGCTGGCATTAGTTCAAAACTTTACTTGCATCAAACTGTACTGACTGCATGGTTTGAATCATTAATTATACTCAATACAAAACCATGAACAATATTGTATTTAAATCATACCCATCAACCTCGGTTATTGTTCCTCCAGCGATTAATGCCTTTCTTGGATTTAGAACTCTGTTCCAACTTTAATTATATCTAAAGTAACATTGAGTAAATAAAGCTTGCACTTGGCAAACAATGTTTAATGTCATAGAGTTACATGATGTAACCCTGTGCTTATAACATATATTAAAATAACCATGTACACAGCACTGCACAAACTAGAATTTACACACAATCCCCTTTCCAAAAACTGTCTGATATTTGGTGCTCGAGGCTGAGTAAGAGAGAACTAGGTTTTCAGTTCTTCCACTACATGGGCTCACATTGCTGGTAGGCAGTGTTGAACCAGATAAATTGATGTAAAGGCTTAGTTCAATACCAGCCAGAGGCAGGATACATTTGGGCACCACCACCATCACTACAAATTCCAATACAATTAGCACTCGACCAGTGATCAGCCAGGCCCTCATGATAACCATGTTCTGTTATGATTCCACGTAAGTCTTCAAAGGGTATATAACAAGAGAATTAGGACACACACTATATATATATATATATAGTTCTAATCATTAAAATATAAGATTGAGGAAATTCTGTCAGATTTTACACATAGCGTTGCCAGGTGGCTTCTCCAAAAATACCGGACACAATGGTGAAAGGTGCGACGCGCTTGAGAAAAGTCGGTGGGGCGGTGTGTTATTTATAAATGATCTGACTGTTACATGTGTTCTAAATTTCGCACCAATTTGCACTATTTCATATTGTATTTGATAAAAATTCTAGGCTAAGTCCAGAGAAGTAATACCAGACACATACATGTCCGGTATTACGTCTCATTTTTTACTGGACACCTGGCAACCCTACACATGAGGCGATAAAGAAACACAAAGTATATATTTAGTAGACTTTACAGTTTATATGTATATTTCATTTAGAGTTGACCTCAATTCAAGATAAAACACTAAAATGTTTTTGGTAGTTTAAAAAAGAAAATTGCTACTATTTCATAATATGCCTGTTTCTAATTTCCGAGTGAAGTAGAGGAAATGCTGCTCTTGCATTACAAGCAGGGGATCTGTTAATATATTTATCTTCCATATTACCAGAATGTTTTTGTTTGTTTAGTTTTTTTACACTACAAAACATATCAAGGTAAAAGTAGCTTGATTGTAAGCTCTTTCGGGGCAGGGACACCTATGAAATAGTTGTATTATTCCTTATACTATGCCTTGTGTGTATATCCAGCATAGGATGCACATTCCCCACCTCCCTCCTTTTACAACTGTTAAACAATACAATTAACAAGCAAAACACCCAGCACAAAGCTCAACTATTAAAGCAGCCCATGTCCAAGTGGGCCATTATAAAGTGGCCCATTATAAGTGGCAGGACTACTGAACAACTCAAGTTTAAAAGGAAGTTCAAAAGAAGTGAGGAAGAAGTGAACACCCCAACAGGCCCTGATTCCTGCATTTGAACTACGCTGGATAGGAGGATATCATCTATACCAGACTGCACCATTTATATTTGCTGTGACTTCACTTCTTCTCAAAATATGCACTTCTTTTTACCAGCCTCAGTATGTCTCTAACTCTATTCATATATCTCCATCTCTCCTTCCTTCACCACTTCTCTGTTCACATGAACTCCTTTCTTACCTGCGCCCTCTGACACCACACAGCTATATCCCCTGCACTAAAACACACCCCTATCAATCATCCTCACACATCCTCTTTCTATCCATGCTTCTCCTACTTGTTTCTGGGGATATCTCTCCCAATCCTGGTCCCTGCTTTATTTCTACATGCGCTCGTCCTCGCCTGCCAATTGCAACCTCTACTCCTTCTGGTGTCAACCCCTACAACCTCATACCCATCCCCTGCCACCCTCCCTCCTCTCTCCCTTTCTCATGTGCCCTTTGGAATGCTTGCTCCCTTTCTAACAAGTTCCTCTCTGTACATGACTTCTTTCTCTCTCACTCTCTGCTCGTATTTGCTATAACTGAGACCTGGCTCACTCAGTCTGACACTGGTCTGGAAGCTGCCCTCTCCTATGGTGGCCTTTCCTTCTCCCACACTCAGCGCACTGATGGCAGGGGTGGAGGCGTGGGGCTCCTGCTCTCCTCTCTCTGCCATTACCGAACCCTTCCTATTCCTCCATCTCTTGCTTTTCCCTCCTTTGAGGCTCACACTGTCCAGATCTTCTCTCCTCTCCCTGTCCATGTGGCGGTTATCTATCGCCCACCTACCTCTACTCATCCCCCTTCTGCCTTTCTCTCTCATTTTGAATCCTGGCTCTCTTTCTTTCTCTCCTCAGACTCCCCTGGTCTTCTCCTTGGGGACTTCAATTGCCACATTGATGACCCCTCTCTCCCTTGGGCTTCCCGCTTTCTTTCTCTAACCTCTTCTTTTGGCCTTCAACAGTGGACTGCAGCCAGCACCCACAAGTATGGCCACTACTTAGACCTGATTTTCACTAAAAACTTCTCTCTCTCCGAATTCTCCATTTCCCCTTTTCCTCTCTCTGACCATCATCTCATCTCATTCTCTCTATCTCGCTTCTCCCCTTCTCCACCTCCATCTACCCCCCGGTTCTGCAGAAACCTGCGCTCTATTCACTTACCTGACTTTGAGTCCACTTTACGCTCCTCCCTCTCCTCTCTCGGCTCTGCTACAAACCCTGACAACCTGGTCAGGAACTACAACTCTGTCTTGTCCTCGTCTCTTGATCTACATGCCCCGCTTTCTCTCTGCTGCCCTCACCCTTCTAACCCTAGATCCTGGCTAAATTCCCACACGCGCATGCTGCGTTCCTCCACTCGTTCCTCTGAACGCCTCTGGAGGAAGACTCACACTCTCGCAGACTTCCTTCACTACAAATTTATGCTATCCTGTTTCAACTCTGTCCTGTCGCAAGCTAAACAAGCCTACTTTTCTACTCTAATCAACATGCACAAGTCTAACCCACGCCGACTCTTCTCTGTCTTTGATACTCTACTCAAACCACCCTCAGCTGCCTCTCCTTCCTCCATCTCCGCTCAGGACTTTGCTGACTATTTTAAGGAAAAGGTGGAATCCATACATCAGAACATCCCCTCTGTTTCTTCCTCCCATCCTACACCTCTTCCTAACTCTCCTCCTGCCTTCCTTGACTCTTTTTCCACTGTCTCAGAGGAGGATGTGTCTCTGTTGATCGCCTCTTCTCCCTCTACCACTTGCCCTCTTGACCCCATCCCCTCCCATCTCCTAAAACCTCTTGCTTCTACTATAATCCCTGCGCTCACACACATTTTTAACTCCTCCCTCTGCTCTGGAACCTTTCCATCCTCCTTCAAACATGCAACAGTCATACCATTACTCAAAAACAGCAAGCTTGACCCTACCTGTCTTTCTAACTATCGACTTGTCTCCCTCCTGCCTTTTGCCTCTAAACACCTTGAACATCTTGTATTCTCTCGATTGCTCCATTTTCTCAACACCTATTCTCTTCTAGACCCTCTACAATCTGGCTTCTGCACTGTTCACTCCACGGAAACAGGTCTCACTAAAATAACTGACGACCTCCATGCTGCCAAAGGCAGAGGTAATTTCACTCTGCTCATATTACACGACCTCTCTGCAGCATTTGACACCATGGACCACCCTCTTCTCCTTCATATTCTCCATACTCTTGGTATTCGGAACAAAGCTCTATCCTGGATCTCATCCTACCTCTCCCATCGTACTTTCAGTGTCTCTTCTGCTAACACCGCCTCCTCCTCTATTGATCTCTCTGTGGGGGTACCCCAGGTCTCTGTCCTGGGACCTCTTCTCTTTTCTCTGTACACACTCTCTCTAGGTGACCTAATAACATCTTTTGGGTTTAAATATCACCTCTATGCTGATGACACACAAATATACTTTTCAACACCCGACCTTACACCTGCTGTACAAACCAAAGTTTCTGAATGTCTCTCTGCTATATTATTCTGGATGGCCCTCCGCCGCCTTAAACTCAACATGGCTAAAACAGAGCTCCTCATACTTCCTCCCAAACCTGGCCCTACTACCTCCTTCCACATTACTGTTGGAACTACGATCATTTACGATCATTTACCCAGTAGCCCAAGCATGCTGCCTAGGGGTCACACTCGACTCCTCTCTCCCATTCGCCCCTCACATTCAAAACATTTCTAAAACTTGACGCTTTTTCCTCCGCAATATAACAAAGATACGCCCTTTTCTCTGTTGCTCGACTGCTAAAACGCTGACTCAGGCCCTCATTCTCTCCCGTCTTGATTACTGTAACCTCCTGCTGTCCGGCCTTCCTGCCTCTCACCTGTCTCCCCTACAATCTTTCCTAAATGCTGCTGCCAGAATCACTCTACTATTTCCTAGATCTGTCTCAGCATCTCCCCTCATGAAATCCCTCTCCTGGCTTCCGATCAAATCCCGCATCTCACACTCCATTCTTCTCCTCACTTTTAAAGCTTTACACTCTTCTGCCCCTCCTTACATCTCAGCCCTTATTTCTCGTTATGCACCATCCAGACTCTTGCGTTCTTCTCAAGGATGTCTTCTTTCTACCCCCTTTGTATCTAAAGCCCGCTCCCGCCTTAAACCTTTTTCACTAACTGCCCCACACCTCTGGAATGCCCTTCCCCTCAATACCCGACTAGCACCCTCTCTATCCATCTTTAAGACGCACCTTAAGACACACTTGCTTAAAGAAGCATATGAATAGCACTGTGGATATTCTGAACACATGATACATAAAGCTTGGCCCCCTGCAGACACACTTACCAGAACTCCCTCCTACTGTGTCTGTACGTTCTCCCTACCTACCAATTAGACTGTAAGCTCCTCGGGGCAGGACTCCTCTTCCTTAATGTTACTTTTATGTCTAAAGCACTTATTCCCATGATCTGTTATTTATATTATCTGTTATTTATTTGATTACCACATGTATTACTACTGTGAAGTGCTATCTACATAAATGGCGCTGTATAAATAAAGACATACAATACAATAAAAGCAACAGTCCAAGTTGTCGTTTTTTTTTTAATTTAATTTTATTTATTTTCCCCTGTAATATGTGCATCAATATAATCCACAAAATGATCAGTAATGAGCTAAACTGCCAATCGATCCGTTCTCCTGTGATTGATCGGCAAAGATTAGTCTTGGGGGCAAAAAATGGCTGTCAGTGCAGCAGAAGAAGACCAAAGATGCAAAGTTCTGTGGGGAAGATCATGTGACCAGGCAGTCACTAGATACAATAGGGTACTGCTAGAGAGAGGGCAGGGCTCAAAAAGGGGTGTGCCAGAGCCAGTTTCATAAGAGGAAGGGGATGTAACTTTGTCAATGGTTTCTATAGAAACAAAAATGCTGGTTACATAATACATTAACAATGTCATTCAGAGTTGTTTACAAAAAATGCTACAAGTATTTTCTTATAGTACACAACTGATTTATTAAAAAACACACATAGGATATTGCTCGGTCTGCAGCTTTAATATTTTCATGAGCTAATCCAACTGTCACACCACTTTTTAGATTTGTGTTTTCTGTCCCAAAATTCCCACTAGAACATAGGCCACACCACAGGCCAAAAATGATAGCCAATGGCAAGCCACCATGACGAACCAGGAACAACAAAATCAGCATTAAGTATAGGGGCGGGGTCTCCTTGGGGGGGGGGGGGGGTCCCTGTCCACACAAACATGCCAAAATGCCAAAAATACAGTTTGATATGTCTGAAAAAAGCACAGCATACATAAGACGCTTTATAAATAAAAACATATTTGTGTACGTTTTTCAGATACACAGATGTGTGTGAGATCAGACAAATTCATAACAAGCTGTCAAGGTACATTGACCCAAATGAGTAACGTTTTAGGATACTGACCAAACTACAGTTACATCGAAAACTTCTCCCTTCAGTTATTGATATTGCACAGGAGACTCAGGAATCCGAGGTAAAAACCAGCGTCACCATTTCCCAAGGAGTGAGTTATCTTTCCAAATGTGTACAAGTCACAGGGCAGATTATGTAGGTGTTGGAAAAAAAAAAACCCTATCCCTGGAGCACATCTGTTTGGTAAATATACCCTTAATTAACATGCTGTAATAATAATAGTATCCGTGCTGCAGCAATTGCATGACAACATGTTTCCTGTTCAGTAATTGCCTATTTAAGGGGGGCGAGGAGGGGAAATATGGAGAAGAAATGTCACTTAAGTAGGGAAAATGGTTCAGGGTAATTAAGACTAAAATAAACATTGTCAAGAAAAGAATGACACGTCTAATGTATATGTATGTTTAATTAAATTACACTGATCAGTTCAAAGGAATACATTTAAAACATAAGGGAAGATTAGACCCGCTGCTGACCTAACCCTCTTCCCAATATTTATTTTTAACTTGACTCTAAGCTTGACTGTATATTCCTTATCAGATTGATAATTTCCCAATGTGTCTCATCTTGTGGTTTGTCAAGTGGACACACTAGACACATATCCCTCTCTGGGCTACATTATATAGTCTTATATGGGACAGTCATTACAAGTATCCGGACTTTTATGAATTGTATATGAAATACGAGAGAAAAATTATTTTCTTCTGCAGAGCCACCTGTGTTTCTGAGCACCATTTTCTACACCTAACTTCTATTCTTAAGACCTGGCCTGGGGTGGGTGTCCCAAAGAGAGGGTTGAAAAGAAGATGTTTGAGATATTGGAATATTCTCTGGAAACTGTTGAGATGCAGTGAAATGCTTCTGCATGTTCTCTATCTTCACTGTCACTTTTTTTACCAACTATAATTGTATTGTGCACCAGAGGACAACATGGCCTGGGCATGCCGAGCATTGGTCTCAGTTGCTTCTGTATTTTCCTCTTTTGAGATGGAGCAGGGTATAGCTTCTAGTCATGTCATGCTGATGCCGGTCTAATCATGCTGAACATACTTTATGTTTTCATTTAATTAACTGCAATTATCCTATTACTTTGTTCTTCTTGATTTAGACACAGAATGCACCGACCCTTCCTTCTTGATTATAGTGATATTAGGTTACCGCATTCATCCTCAAAGGAACACGAGCATCTAGTGTGCGCCCAAGCATTTAATCACATAAAGCAACAAAGCATGGGCAGCATAAAGTAACAAAGCATGGGCAGCATAAAATAACAAAGTATGGGCAGCATAAAGTAACAAAGCATGGGCAGCATAAAGTAACAAAGCATGGGCAGCATAAAGTAACAAAGCATGGGCAGCATAAAGTAACAAAGCATGGGCAGCATAAAGTAACAAAACATGGGCAGCATAAAGTAACAAAACATGGGCAGGATAAAGTAACAAAGCATGGGCAGGATAAAGTAACAAAGCATGGGCAGGATAAAGTAACAAAGGATGGGCAGTATAAAGTAACAAAGCATGGGCAGTATAAAGTAACAAAGGATGGGCAGTATAAAGTAACAAAGGATGGGCAGTATAAAGGACCCGTTGGTCCTAAACGCGTAGGAGGTCCCTGTCTGTGTCCCCCAAGGGGGTGAATTTGTCTCCTACTATGCTGCAATAAAGAAAAAGTTTTTTTTTTTATTCCACACCTGACTCCCTGGCTGTGCGCCATTCGTTTTTTCTACTGGACATATCTGGATTCTGGATCCTTCTTGGCTTGCACGCCGACAGAGAAACCCTGGAGATGACGTGAGTGGGGCTTATTGGTTTAGACTGCTATAGTTAAGTCTGACTGTTGTCATTGTGATACTTACAAGTCTACATTTGCCTACCCACTCCCACTGGTATCTCCAGGGGCAATATTATTTATGTTATTGGTTGTAGTTGCTGCGGGTTTGAGCACCCCAACTCTCTACCCATCTTTTTATTTAACAACCTGTAGTGGAACAGTACCATAAAAGACACATTTATTTAAAATAAATAAATAAATATATCAAAGCGAGAGGCACTCCATGAGTACAGAGCGTGAAACTTTATTCCGTGGTGTTTTGGTTCCCAATGGAACCGTTTTCCATTCGGAGCCAAGATGTTGAGGAATAAAGTTTCACGCTCTGTACTCATGGAAGTGCCTGTCGCCTTGGTTTATAGGACATACTTTACAGTATTTTGACAGCAGCACCCTTCCAATTTCTGTGTTTTCTATATAAACAGTGTGTCCTGAACCATAGTGACTATGTATGTATACAGTATTTATGGGGGGAAAAGCGCTCCATCGTTTAAAACTTTTTTCCCTTTAATCACACAGCTAAGACAATAGCTCACTTACAGAATAAAAGAGAATAATCAGCATTTCGTCGAAGACATTGCTTATGTTACTGGTCATTCCAGGTAGGTACAAAGTTGTGCAGTAATATCCACAGAGCTAGGTATCCATTTGCAGGTCCACATGTGGCCTTAAACCTCCTTTTGGAACTGGAGCAGCTTCTACTAATCTTTTTCCGCAAACTTGTTTCTCCTCCTCGAGGTACTCTGACTAGTACAATACGCCAACGATGTCAGCAATACCTGGATGCACCGTACACTCTACATGTTTCATCACCAATGACGTGACTTCATAAGGACGAATAAACACCACTCTGGTATACTGTACCTTTGCTGTGAAGGTGAATCATCCACTGCTGAGTAGCAGAGATAAGAGACATTATAAAGGTGGCTCACTCCAAGCGGGAGCCATCCATCACAGAGGTGGACGCGACGTGGGATCGTCCTTCAGACAAGGGATCCCAAGTAAAGGTCATCTGCGTGCCTGAGTGTGGACACACTCGGCAGGTACAGTCAAGTCACCAAGTGCACCAACCACATCTCATCTTAGTGGGCAGCGCTGTCTCACACTTGGGTGGGAGGGGGACTCTTGGGACACTTGGGACTCAGGGATATGTGGTGTGGGGTTATAGCCCAGTGAGGCCAGTGTTACAGAGTGACACTCACACAGTTGATGTATGTGTTGATGTATTGTGATATGTTATGTGTTTATCTGCCCCTATAGTAAACTGTTTATATATATATATATATGTGGTGTATGTGGTTACTGTATGTGGGTCCTGTGTCAGGGTCATTCTACCCTTAGAATCCTACACAGGTGGAGGTGCTGTATTTATGAGTTTTGTTCCAGAGGATATACCCTAGGCTCTCACTGGCGGAGGCTCAGGCCTCCTGTTAGCCTGACAGGTAAAGCACCACACACACCTGGTAATACATATAGATTCCCACACATGTCCCTATCTGCGATTGGGGGGGGGGATATGTGTTATGAGTTGACAAATTATGGTACACTCTGTGCTACTATCCATACTTCGCCTGAGTTCTAAGAAACGGGAACTCAAAGGGTGCATTGTTCGCCTTATATACTAATATCCCCATTTGCAATGCAGCATGTAAACGACATCACTGGCTAAACCGTTGATCAGACCCCTTACCCGAAATTCTTCCTTGTTCGAAAAAGATACAAACCTATTTCCCTCAATTAGATGTTTACAAGTAATACATCTATTTCTATTACATTTATGGTTACCAGATACTTTCGCTACCTCTCCCAGAGTTTCTATACCAGTTCTTTAACGTTTACTGGATACATTTTTTTATGCTTTCCTAAAGATCAATGAAGGTGTATCTCTCATTTATTTAATAAAGTATCACACATTAGGACATTCTAATGTTTTGATTTTGAATATTTCTAATGATTCCTGCATGCCCATTATATCTAATCATAAATGGCATTTTTGGATCCCTTTCCACAACTGGTTTCCAAATGATTGCCCTCTTCCAATTTTCTTATTCACTGTCTTTTTCCTATATTTTGACATTAGATTTTCTCTAAGTGCATTTGCCTTCTGAAAATAATTTTCAGTCATTTATATGGTGGCAGGACGGCCTCGTGGCAGGGTCAGTAAGATGCTTAAACAGTGGGTTAGGTTTAACTGCAGTGGTTTATTATCCACAAACCAACTAAACATTAGGCACACTGTCCCTTTAAGCAAACCATCCATAAAAATAAAACCTACTCCCCCTTGGGAGACGGACTACACATCAGTTTTTGACTATCACACTGGCGGGCTAAGCCCAGTTTTCAGCTTTAAAAAGTCCTTTTGCACAGAAATATATATTATTAAGTCAGGGTTGCGCAAATTTTTGCAGCTGCGCCCCCCTGTCTGCTACCCCCGGTGCTCGCGCCCCCTTACCTCCGTTCCCTGCGTCAAATGACGCCGTGGTTCATGTGACGTCACATCACGTGACCCTGCGCCGTCATTTGACGTCGCTTTTCCATGGCGACGGGATTAAAATATGACTTTCCTGAAACTAGAATAAAAAGGATACTTTTAAAGGTACCTTCAAAGACATTCATTGGAGGGTTAAGGGGGGTGTGGCTGAGAAGGTATTCCAAAAAGGGTACATTTATTAAATATGCAGATATCATGGGATGACACCTAATCTGAAGAATAACAAATAGGTATTTGTAACAGTTGCATTGGGACGGATGCAATAAGGCAAACCCCTTCATGTTTAGGAGTTGGCAAAGGACAAATATTCATTTGTCACTCAAACATAGAAGCAAACCGGTCAAAATTAGTTTCGTTACATTGGGCGAACTCGCTTGAACCTTTTGATATGAATCATGTTATTCCAAGTATTATGGGAATAAAGTTATGAGGTCTTTTATATATTGACTGTAGATTGGTTTGAAACCGCAACCCAGAAAAAAATGCACTAAACAACTCACTGGATCATATCAAAATAAAAAAGATTTGTTGGATTACATGTTAACAAACATACTAGGGACAGAACAAGGAAAACTCTCCTCCCGCTAAACAGGACTCCTTGAGAAAGAGCTGTTTAGTGTGAAACGTGTGGGAAGAGAGTTTTCCCTGTTCTCTCCCTAGTACGTTTTTTTTAACATGTAACCCAAGAAATCTTTCTTATTTTTATATGATCCGGAAAGTTGTTTAGTGCATTTTTTTCTGGGTTGCTGCTTCAAACCAATCTACAATCATCTTTTGTGCAATCTTCTTCAAGTGGAGTGGCGCTTCAGCAGCTGTGCAGGCTCCGGTACACTTGGTCACGCATCATCCGGTTTTAGAGGAGAAGGTGCTTTGATTTCAGGCAGCAGCATGCCTAACCAGGAATACAACAGACACAGAGGCTCCGAGACATTGGACAGATACTCTGCAGTTCCATAGGAGACGTGTTTGATTTTCAGCTACAAAACATTTACCTGTGATATAACAGAAAAGGAGTGTGAAAGGTTGAGTCCCAGCCTTTATTTAAAGAAGCAGCAGCATCGGACCCTGAGAAGAATGAAAGAGGCTTTTGCTGTTCTCTGAACCTTCTTTTTATTAGGGATTCCACATTCAGGTGTACAACAACCAGTTCTCCCAGCGTGATGTCTCCAGCCACAGAATAGCCAGCAATATCTGCATTAGAAAGTTTGCATCCTTTCACTGAAGTTCCACAGACACCCTCATATCACATAACAGCAATAAGGAGTGCAGAAAGCGACAACCTCATATCAGATAGCAGCAACAAGGAGTGCAACAGGCCCCAGGGAAAGAAACTCCCTCCCTTTTATAACTGGTTAATTAGGACACAACAAAAGGAAGTAAACCACACAGGGGAGTTGTCTCCCCAAAACTTACACAATTTGCAAACATAATACACTTCACACAACATACAATTTTCTATAGCAATCCCCAAAACAGTACCTTTTACAAACATCCCATGCATGTCTTTACTCTGCAAAATAAATGACATTCAGTATCACTTACTTTAATTCCCCCCTCCTCCATACCATGGTATAATCCACCCTGAATGGTATGCAGGAAGGAAACGCCCTTTTCCTTTTTAACAGAGACTGCCCCATGGCTGTGTAACATCAAACTGTGTTTAACTCCAACCAGACCTGTATTGTACTGACTGACCTCAGGACACCACATTAAAGGTTAGTAAAGTTTCAGATAAAGGAAACAAAAAAAAAGATTGCTGGGCCCAGCAAAAAAAGACAGAAACAGAATGAAAGAAAGATAAAGTGGTGCACTTGATGCCAGAAAGCAAACATGCATTTAACTTCTACAAAAGTACAAGCAGCCCTGTCACAAGGAGGTACGACTTCTATGTGGTTCGGGGGCTTCATAGGTAATAACCTATCCTCTGTTGTGCATACACCCCCACCGGTTGTCTATTAATACTCTGCTATATTCTGTTTGTTTACATCTTTTGTTTCATGCATTATGTGCATATATATGCTGTATATTTAGTGGGTTTTTTTATATGTTGAATATAAATGTGTATTTGTAGATGGTGTGTGGATGTTAAACTAATGTTGCATGTTTGGTATGTGTGTATATGTTGTAGTGTTTGTGTGCATATATGCGAGGGGATGGAGAGAAAGGATGGGGTGGGGAAGGGAGGAGAGAGGATGGGTGTGAAGAGAGGTGAGAGGATGGGGGTGAAGGGAGGAGAGGATGGGGGGAAGGGAGGGGAGGATGGAAGGGAAGGGAGGAGAGGATGGGGGGAAGGGAGGGGAGGATGGAAGGGAAGGGAGGAGAGGATGGGGAGGAAGGGAGAAGGGGGGAAAAGTGAGGATAGGGGGGAAGGGAGGAGAGGATGGGGGGAAGGGAGATGAGGAGAGAGGATTGGGGGAAGGGAGGAGAGAGAATGGGGAGGCAGGGAGGAGAGAGAATAGGGGGGGGACAGGGAGGAGAGAGAATGGGGGAGCATGGAGTAGAAAGGATGGGGTGGGGAAAGGAGGAGAGAGGATGGTGGTGAAGAGAGGTGAGAGGATGAGGGTGAAGGGAGGAGAGGATGGGGGGAAGGGAGTGGAGGATGGGAGGGAAGGGAGAAGGGGGGAAAAGTGAGGATAGGGGGGAAGGGAGGAGAGGATAGGGGGGAAGAGAGGAGAGGATGGGGGAAGGGAGGAGAGGAGGAGGAGAAGAGAGGAGGGGGGAGGGAGGAGGGGAGGAAGGGAGGGGGGAAGGGAGGAGAGGAGGGGGAAGAGAGGAGGGGAGAGAAGAGGAGGGAGAGAAGAGGAGGGGGAGGAGAGGAGGGGGGGAGAAGAGGAGGGGGGGAGGGAGGAGAGGAGGAGGGGAAGGGAGGAGGGGAGGGGGAGGGAGGAGAGAAGGGAGGGAAGGGAGGAGAGAAGGGGGGGAAGGGAGGAGAGGAGGGGGAGGGAGGAGAGAAGGGGGGGAAGGGAGGAGAGGAGGGGGGGAGGAGGAGAGGAGGGGGGGAAGGGAGGAGAGGAAGGGAGGGAGGAGAGAAGGGGGGATGGGAGGAGAGAAGGGGGGGAGGGAGGAGAGGAGGAGGGAGGGAGGAGAGGAGGGGGGAAGGGAGGAGAGGAGGGGGGAAGGGAGGAGAAGATGGGGGGAGGGAGGGGAGGAGGGGGGAGGGAGGGGAGGAGGGGGGGAATGGAGGAGAGGAGGGGGGAATGGAGGAGAGGATGGGGGGAATGGAGGAGAGGATGGAAGGAAGGGATGAGAGGATGGGGGAAGGGAGGAGAGGATGGGAGGGAGGGAGGAGAGGATGGGGGGTAGGGATGATAGAATGGAAGGGAGGGGAGGATGGGGGAAGGGATGATAGGATGGAGGGGGAAGGGAGTAGATGGTGGAGGGAAGGGAGGAGAGGATGGGAGGGAGGGGGAGAGGATGGGATGGTGGAGTGGATGGGGGTAGGAATGATAGGATGGGGGGGAGGATGGGGGGAAGGGATGATAGGATGGGAGGGAGGAGAGGATGGGGGGAAGGGAGGAGAGGATGGGAGGGTGGAGAAGATGGGGGGAAGGGATGATAGGATGGAGGGGGAAGGGAGGAGATGATGGAGGGAAGGGAGGAGAGGATGGGGGGAAGGGATGATAGGATGGAGGGGGAAGGGAGGAGATGATGGGGGAAGGGAGGGGAGGATGGGGAAAGGGAAGAGAGGATCCGGGGGAAGGGAGGAGAAAATGGGGGAAGGGAGGAGAGGATTGGGGGGAAGGGAGGAGAGGATTAGGGGGAAGGGAGGAGAGGATTGGGGGGAAGGGAGGAGAGGATCGGGGGGAAGGGAGGAGAGAATGGGGGGAGGGAGGAGAGGATTGGGGGGGAGGGAGGAGAGGGTTAGGGGAAGGGAGGAGAGGATGGGGGAAGGGAGGAGAGGATGGGAGGGTGGAGAAGATGGGGGGAAGGGATGATAGGATGGAGGGGGAAGGGAGGAGATGATGGAGGGAAGGGAGGAGAGGATGGGGGGAAGGGATGATAGGATGGAGGGGGAAGGGAGGAGATGATGGGGGAAGGAAGGGGAGGATGGGGAAAGGGAAGAGAGGATCCGGGGGAAGGGAGGAGAGAAGGGGGGAAGGGAGGAGAGGATTGGGGGGAAGGGAGGAGAGGATTAGGGGGAAGGGAGGAGAGGATTGGGGGGAAGGGAGGAGAGGATCAGGGGGAAGGGAGGAGAGAATGGGGGGAGGGAGGAGAGGATTGGGGGGGAGGGAGGAGAGGGTTAGGGGAAGGGAGGATAGAATGGGGGGGGGAGGAAGGAGAGGATAGAGGGAAGGGAGGAGAGGATCAGGGGGAAGGGAGGAGAGAATGGGGGGGAGGGAGGAGAGGATGGGGGAAGGGAGGAGAGGATGGGGGAAGAGAGGAGAGGATGGGGATGGGGAAAGGGAGGAGAGGATGGGGAAAGGGAGGAGAGGATGGGGGAGGGGAGGAGATGATGGGGGAAGGGAGGAGGGGATGGGGAAGGGAGGAGAGGATGGGGGAAGGGAGGAGAAGATGGGGGGAAGGGAGGAGAGGATGGGGAAGGGAGGAGAGGATGGGGGGAAGGCAGGAGAGGATGCAGAAAGGGAGGAGGGGATGGGGAAGGTAGGATAGGATGGACGAGGAAGGAAGGAGATAATGGGGGAAGGGCGAAGAAGATGGGGAAAAGAGGAGATGATGGGGGGAATGGAGGAGAGGATGGGGAAGGGAGAAGAGAATGGGGGAAGGGAGTAGAGGATGGGGAAAGGAGAGGAGAATGGGGGTTGGGAGGAAAGGATTGGGGGGAAGGGAGGAGAGGATGGGGGAAGGGAGGAGAGGATGGGGAAGGGAGGAGAGGATATGAGGAAGGGAGGAGGGGATGTGGGAAGGGAGAAGAGGATGAGAGAAGGGATCAGAGAATGGGGGAAAGGGGGAGAGGATGGGGGAAAGGAGGAGAGGATGGGGGAAAGGGAGGAGAGGATGGGGGAAGGGAGGAGAAGATAGGGAAGGGGAGAGAGGATGGGGGAACGGAGGAGAGGATGGGGGGAAGGCAGAAGAGAGGGTGGGGAGGAGAGAGGATGGGGGCGAGAATTGGGCAGACAGGGAGGATAGAGGATGGGGGGAGGGAGAGAGTGAGGATGGGGAGGGAGTGAGGATGGTGGAGGGAGAGAGTTAGGATGGGGAGAGGGAGAGAGTAAGGATGTGGGGAGGGAGTGAGGATGGGTGATTGGAGAGAGTGAGGATGGGGGGGAAGGAGAGAGAATGGGAGGGAGGAGAGTGGATGGCAGAGGATGGGCAGAGGGGGAGGAGAGAGGATTTGGGAAGAGAGAGAGAGGATGGGGGGAGAGAGAGAGTGAGGATGGGGGAGAGAGAGGAAAGCAAAAAAAAGGGCAGGGGTGCATGTGTCCCATTTTTTTACATTTGAAAATCTGGTCACCCTAAGGTGGGGGAGATTTGATGATGATGACGAGGGGGAGAGAGCTGAAGAGTGAGGAGGAAGAGGTGATAATGAGGGGGGGGAGATGAGGAGATGAGATGCTGGCAGAGATGATGATGATGAGGGGGATGGAGCAGGAGGACTGGGAGAGAGGAGGAGGAGGGGCAGAAATGAGGAGGATGAGGGGAGATGAAGAGAGCGGTGATGGGGAGGGGGAGAGAGATGAGGAGGGGGAGAAAGGAGTTGAGGAGGGGGAGAGAGGAGAGGAGGAGTAGGAGGAGGCGGAGGGGAGGGATGATGATGAGGGGGCGTGATGATGATGGGGAGAGGGAGGGATGATGATGACAAGGAGGGATGGGGAGAGATGAGGAGGGATGACGAGATAGAGGATGGGGGGATGGAGAAATAAATTCAGTCAGTATTAATATTAATGGGGCCCTGAATTTTTTTTTGCCCGTGGGCCCGCCAATATGTAGCTAGGCCACTGATGCGCCTCCTCCTCTATCGACAGATACAATTCTTCTTTGTGAGGTTATTGTAAATTCATTTTGTTTAAATTTCAATAATATATTCTGTTTCCTTTAAAGTGAAATCAATTCACACTGTTTGAGGAAGCAATTTATATTTTCAAATTCCAACTGCCTTTACTCATTTGATGTGTTGATTGTTTTATATTATTATAAATGTAATGCACTTTCCCCCACCCTCTGGGAGATATGGTGGCTACAGTGTGTGGTGTGTTACCTGAGGCTCACAGGAGGCCTGAACCTCCGCGGCTGGGAGCCTGGGGTGTACCTGATCCATCTGGTGACAGCGCCTCCACATGGGGCGCGATCTTAACTGTGTTGGATAACCCCATCACAGAACAATATAAGAAATACACACGTGGTATAAGATAACAGTTTACTGCAGGTATACAATAACAATGGTACCAGTCCCACCAAGTCTGTCCACACCTGATAACACAATCCCCAAAGTACTGAGGGGCTCTTGGGCACCCAACCACCCTGGTGTCCACAAGCAGCAACCCACCCAATGTGTGAGACAGCGCTGCCCCACTAATGTGTGTACAGTTGGTGCACTTGTCGAGGTGAGGTTCCTGCCGGGTGCTCCAACACCCGGTACCGCTAACTGAAGAAAGGGATCTGCTGATCTAACGATGTTGTACGCGATGGTGTCCGCCTCGACGTGGGGTGATATCTGGTTGGAGTGTCCCACCATGAAGATAGTCTCTGTCCTTTCGTGGTGGTCTGGTCCCAGACCACCAGAGGCCAGGATGCAGCCAGGTCCTGGCTGTGTCCCTTACACTGGTACTACAGAAGCAGTGTCCCTAACTGATGGGCCTGTCCCTGCAGCAACCACAAGCTGAGGTGAGTCTGGGCCTAGCTGTGGCCTAAGGGGGATTTCTGGCCTAGTGCAGAAGCCACTGACACCCTGCACATGCACACCCTACCCTTCTGATGTCCCAGATCTGACTGATGTGGCTTGCAGCGCCCCAAATGTATCCTTCCTCCTCAGCAGGGAATCCAGGCAGCCCTATTGGCTGTTCAGCACCTCGTGGTTAGCAGCCGCAGTGCCTCCTGGGGGCTTTAGTCCCAGCAGAGCCCCTTTCTTGTAATGGCAGCCGCTATTATTGTTCTGCACATGCGCATGGGAGTACCAAGATGACCGCCGCGACTGTGATGTCTGTATTGCGCATGCCGACTGTACTGCGCATGCGCGAACACATGAAGATGGCGGCGCCCTGCAAAGGGAGGAAGAACAGGGGACCAAGGCCACATAAAAAATATCCTTGAATTGGTTAAAAATATGTCTCCCTCTGTTTCTTTGAAAGCGTGGGAGGGAGTCTATTGGTCCAATCTGATTAGTTGTTCGTATTGTATGGAGCTATAAAGGGACATCAAAGTGTTTTTTAATTCTCCTGATGAAGTCACGTCATCGGTGACAAAACGAGTAGTGTGTAGGGTGCATTCCTCCGGTATTGCTGACATCATTCCGTTGGCGTATTGCGCTATTCAGAGTACCTTGAGGAGGAGAAACAAGTTTGCAGAAAAGGACTTGTAGAAGCTGCTCCAGTTCCAACATCAATTGTAAGGCCAACATGTGCAAAGGAAAGGAATACCTGCAAAGGAATACCTACCTCTGTGGATATCACTACACAACCTTGCGCCTACCTGGGACGGCCGGTAACATAAACAATGTTTTTCACAAAATGCTGATCATTCTCTTTTATTCTGTCAGTGAGCTATTGTCGTAGCTTTCTGATTAAATGACAAAACCTTTTTTACACTGTTGACCGCACACTTTCTTTCTTTGTTTAACCATTATTGTTTTGAATTGGGCTACATCATATAAGAGGATGCTATTAACTCCATATTTCAGATCTCTTGGAACACAACGAAGGACATTATGTATATATTATACCCCTGACGAAGTCGTAAGCAACTGTGACGAAACGCGTAGGGTTAATGTCTCAATGCTAAGAACCCATCAGCTGCTGTAGCGGTTTCCAATAGCAGACACCAAAGGAAGGGAGCTCTGGAGAGAAAAAAACGGAAGTCTGGCATAATACATCTTGCCAGCTGAGTTCCAGGTTAGTCATCCAGTGACTGCTTAGGCAGATCATCAAGAAATCAGCGATTTCCTTACGAGGGGGTGCAAGATCCCCGCATAGTGAAAGTACGCCGGTGGACCAGGGTTAAGCTGTGTGGCTTTCCCCACCCCCTCCCCATTTCCATAGGGGCTGTCGTTTATCTGGGAGTGAAAATGCTACCACTGGCATTATATTCCGGATTGGCCCACTTGCCGTCTCCTTGATGAGGAGGCTAAGCTGACGGATCATCTGCTGCTATCACTCCTGGGTGCGATTTGATGAGATCAAACTGAGCTTTTCTATATATTTTGCATCCTACTGTATTAGACTATTACCTCCGTTTTCTCTGGACTACTATTGGTGTCAATTAGGAAACCTTTTTCATCTGCTCCACCTCTCTTAATGTAGTTAGTCCTACACATATTGAGTGTCTGTTATATATTTATCCTCTTCATATGAATTTCAGCTTATGTTGTTTTTCATATATTTTTTTATTTTCAAACCATTCTCATAGTTTATCATTTGACTGTTTTATTAAATTGTTATTATTTTATTCACTATTGGTTTATTACGCTCTTTTCTTTTTTGTTTTATATATATATATATATATATATATATATATATATATACAGCTAAACCCCGTTATAACGCGCCTCGTTATACCGCGATTCGGTTATAACGCGGTTTTCCCGTGGCTCCCGTTTTTAAAAAAAAAAAAAAAAAAAAAAAAAAAAAAAAAAATTTTAAAAATTTTTTTTTACATTTTTTTTTTGCACACTGCACACACTCACTGCACACACACTGCTCATTGCTCACACTGCCACACTGCACGCACACTGCACACACACTGCTCATTGCTCACACTGACACACTGCACACACACTGACCACACTCACGCACACTCACACACACTTACGCACACTCACGCACACTTACAGACACTCACACACACACACACACACACACACACACACACACACACTTACACACACTTAGACACTCACACACACTCACACACACTTACACACACTTACACACACTTAGACACTCACAGACACTCACACACACTCACACACACACACTCACACACACTCACACACACTCACACACACTCACACACACTCACACACACTTACACACTCACAGACACTCACACACACTCACACACACTTACACACACACTCAGACACTTACACACACTCACAGACACTTACCCACACTCACACACCCATATACACACACACACTTTCTCTCCCATATATACATACACACACACTCTCTCACTCTACACAGACGGGCCGCGACCAGCACCACCACCCGCTCCCCCCCCTCCTCCCGCGCAGGCAGCGGGAGCACCGGGGACAGCGGTGGGGAGAAGAAACCCCCCGCTACAACCTCCATGCAGGCAGCATGGTTCTGAGGTAAGCGGCGACCTGAGGGACATCCCCACTCCCATCTCCTGCCCCGCGGCCTGTCCCGCGGTGACAGGGTGAAGCGGGGACAGGAGGGACATCCCCGCTCCCATCTCCTGCCCCGCGGCCTGTCCCGAGGTGACAGGGGGAAGCGGGGACAGGAGGGACATCCCCGCTCCCATCTCCTGCCCCGCGGCCTGTCCCGCGGTGACAGGGTGAAGCGGGGACAGGAGGGACATCCCCGCTCCCATCTCCTGCCCCGCGGCCTGTCCCGAGGTGACAGGGGGAAGCGGGGACAGGAGGGACATCCCCGCTCCCATCTCCTGCCCCGCGGCCTGTCCCGCGGTGACAGGGTGAAGCGGGGACAGGAGGGACATCCCCGCTCCCATCTCCTGCCCCGCGGCCTGTCCCGAGGTGACAGGGAGAAGCGGGGACAGGAGGGACATCCCCGCTCCCATCTCCTGCCCCGCGGCCTGTCCCGAGGTGACAGGGGGAAGCGGGGACAGGAGAGACATCCCCGCTCCCATCTCCTGCCCCGCGGCCTGTCCCGCGGTGACAGGGGGAAGCGGGGAGCGGAGGGACATGCCCGCTCCCATCTCCTGTCCCGCGGGATGAATATGCGCTAAAGCGCGGCGGCCATTTTTTTTTCTCGCGACCCCGTTAGTAACGCGGTGGTCTCGGGGTGGACCCCGAGACCCGCGTTATAACGGGGTTTAGCTGTATATATATATATATAAATATATAAAAAAAGAAAAAAACAAGAAGTGGCGCCTATTTGATGACTATACTGACAAAAGATAATAGATATGCTGTGAAGAACTAGTAAACCAATAAAATAAAGGAGTACATTTAAACAATTATAAGTATCAACTAATAAAAAATATATAAAATAAAAATAAAATAAAACATATATATAATAAAGCATCATATATATAATAAAGCATCATATATATAATAAAGCCCAACACATAGGGCATATTATTTGGAGTACATTTATTGTTTACTTCACATTGAACTGTTCATACTACATGCAAACGGAGTCTCCTAGCCCTCTGCCATCTGGGCGGACTATCATTGCGACGCTCACTGCAGCCGGAAGGATACAGCTAACCCGGAAGTTCTCTATGGTGAGAGGAGCGTCTGAACGGCAGAAGGTGTGTGTGTCCTGCCTTTGATACACGGAGTGCCTTCCGCTACCACATGGCCCCCCTGCTCCGAGACGGGATACTGCTCCACACCGGAGGCTCAGCTGGGTTCCTGCTGCAGTTGTTGGCGATTGAGATTTTTTCTCATACAGGCGATTTTTATTGATCCGTTTGTGAGTACACAGTTCATATTTTAATTCCAGTCCCATATAAATTTGTAACCATAGTACACTATGAGTGAGCCTGTTTTTTGTTTGTTTTTCCTATATATATATACACACACACACACACATATATATATATATAGTTTTTGTTTTTTTATGCATACTTGCTTGTTTTGTATTCATGCACATATTACCACATATTATTCTTGATTTAAATAATCATGTATATGCACAAGAATCACCATTGACACCCTATCACAATCTTGTGCACTTTGCTGCAATATTATATGCACAGTTTGTACCTGGTTCATTAGAATTGACAATTATTTCTTTGGGTTAATTGACGCTTATTTATTTTCTTCTTTTCTATTACCGTAATATCTGTGCCTTTCATTAGCTGCCTCATTTACCTATAAGGATCAAATCACGTCAGTAGAGAAAGTATACGACAAGCATTTTTGTTAATAATTTAAGTGGAAATCCAACCATATTACATTAAAATCTAGTTACATAGTTACATAGTAGATAAGGTTGAAAAAAGACGTAAGTCCATCAAGTTCAACCTATGCTAAATTTAGACAACAGATACTTTATCCTATATCTATACTTACTTATTGATCCAGAGGAAGGAAAACAAAAAACACCAGAGTCATATTATCCAATGATATCTCATAAAGGAAAAAATAAATTCCTTCCTGACTCCAAGAATTGGCAATCGGATTAATCCCTGGATAACATCCTTCCCATTATACTTATTTGGTATATCCCTGTATACCTTTCCCATCTAAACAGATGTCCAACCTTTCTTTGAACAAATCTATTGTATCTGCCATCACAGTCTCCATGGGTAATGATTTCCACATTTTAACTGCCCTTACTGTAAAGAACCCTTTCCTTTGTTGCTGGTGAAATCTCCTTTCCTCTAACTTTAAGGGATGGCCCGAGTCCTTTGTACTGCCCGTGGGATGAATAGTTCTTTTGAAAGCTCCTTGTACTCTCCCCGAATATATTTGTATATAGTTATCATATCCCCTCTTAGACGCCTCTTTTCTAATGTAAATAAATCTAATTTAGCTAGCCTCTCCTCATAAGTTAGATTGTCCATCCCCTTAATTAATTTGGTGGCTCTTCTCTGCACTCTCTCTAGTTCCATAATGTATTTTCTTAGGATTGGTGCCCAAAATTGTACTTCATATTCAAGGTGTGGTCTTACTAATGCTTTGTAAAGGGGCTAATGCTTTGTAAAGGGGCATAATTATGTTTACTTCCCTTCCATCCATTGCCCGTTTGATGCAAGATAAGATCTTGTTTGCCTTTGCAGCTACTGCATGACTTTGGGCACTATTGCTAAGCGTGCTGTCTACAAGCACTCCTAAATCCTTCTCCATCAAGGATTCCCCCAATATATCTCCATTTAATTTATAAGTCGCCTTTTTATTCTTGCATCCCAAATGCATAACCGTACATATTTCTGTATTAAACCTCATCTGCCATTTACCTTCCCACGTTTCCAGTCTCTCCAAGTCCTTCTAAAGAGAAATTACATCCTGCTCTGATTCTATAACCATACGCAATTTAGTATCATCAGCAAAGATGGAGACTTTGCTCTCGGTCCCAACCTCAAGGTCATTAATAAACAAGTTAAAAAGCAGGGGTTTCAGTACCGATCCCTGAGGTACTCCACTCACGACTTTAGCCAACCTGAAAAAGTTCCATTTATGACAACCCTCTGTTGTCTGTCCTTTAACCAGTTTTCAATCCAGGTGCATATATTATTACTGAGTTCAATTTTCTTTATTTTGTACACCAACCTCTAGTGTGAAACCGTATCAAAAGCCTTTGCAAAATCTAAGTAGACCACATCAACTGCATTACTCTGGTCTAAATTCCTACTTACCTCCTCAAAGAAACAAATAAGGTTAGTTTGGCATGATCTATTCTTCATAAATCCATGCTGACTATTACTAATAATTTTGTTTTTCATTAGGTATTCCTGAATATTATCCCGTATTAAACCTTCAAGTAGTTTCCCCACTATTGAAGTCAGGCTTACAGGTCTGTAATTTCCCGGTTGTGATCTAGCTCCCTTTTTAAATATAGGCACCACATCTGCTTTACGCCAATCTTGTGGTACTGAGCCTGTGGAAATGGAGTCCTTGAATATTAAATATAATGTTTTGGCTATTACTGAGCTTAACTCCTTGAGAACTCTTGGATGTATGCCATCGGGGCCAGGTGCCTTATTTACTTTAATTTTTTCAAGTCGCTTATGAACTTCTTCCTCAGTTAACCAATTGTTCATTAATATGGAGGTTGTGGCTTCCTCCTGCGGCACTACTATTGAACTTGATTCTTCCCTGGTAAACACAGAGGCAAAGAATTTGTTTAATACCTCTTCTTTTTCCTTATCTCCAATAATCTGCCTACCCATCTCACACTGAAAGGGTCCTATATATTCTTTTCTAATTTTTTTGTTATTAAGGTACTTAAAGAACTTTTTAGGGTTGACCTTACTTTCTATAGCAATCCGTTTTTCATTATCCATTTTTGCTAATTTGATTGCCCTTTTGCAATTTTTGTTACATTCCTTATAATTCTGATACGATGTCTCCGTCCCTTCTGACTTAAAGAATCTAAACGCCTTCCTCTTCTTGTCCATTTCCTCCCCTACCTGTTTATTTAGCCACATTGGTTTTGACTTATTACCCAAGGGTATACACTGATAAGTGTGCTTTTCTAACAATGTTTTAAAGACTGCCCATTTATCTTCTACATTTTCCCCTGCAAACACATCATCCCAGTGTATTACTTGTAGATTAGACCTCAGTTTATTAAAATCTGCCTTTCTAAAGTTTAAGGTCTTTGTTGAACCCATGTAATCTGTTTTTTGATAATTTATTTCAAATGAGACCATGTTATGATCACTGTTACCCAAATGTTCCAGGACTTGAATATTTGTTTTTACTTCTACATTGTTTGATATGACCAAATCCAGAACTGCCCCTCTCCTGGTTGGTTCTTCAATAATATGGGTCATATAATTGTCTTTAAGCACCCCCAAAAACCTGTTTCCTTTTGTTGTAAGTAAGAAAGGGTTATAGGGTGCTCAAACCCCAGGTAATTTCATCCAAAACAAATTGTAATCAGGCACTAACTCTGGAGATACCAGTGGGAGTGGGTAGGTGACATTAGACTTGTAAGTAACTCAACACTTAACTATGACAGTCTGAACCATAAAACCCACTCACGTCATCTCCAGGGGTGAATACTGGCGTGCCAGCCAGAGAAGATCCAGAATCCAGATGCAGCAAGTAGAAAAAACGAATGGCGCACAGCCAGGGAGTCAGGTGTAAAGCAAAAAAGTTACCTTTAAAGGTAACTTTTTTGCTTTACACCTGACTCCCTGGCTGTGCGCCATTCGTTTTTTCTTCCTTTTGTTGTAATGCTAATCTCATTTCCCCAGTCTATGTCTGGATAATTAAAATCCCCCATTATGCAAACATGACCCAGTTTTGATGCCTTCTCCATTTGCAAAAGTATTTTAGCTTCCTCAATCTCACAGATATTTGGTGGTTTATAGCATATTCCCACAAACATTTTCTTTATACTTTTACCTCCACTGCTAATTTCTATCCACAAAGTCTCTACATTTTCATCATTCCCTTCATAGACATTATCCCTTATAATAGGTTTTAGATCCGGGTTAACATATAAACATACTCCACCTCCTCTTCTATTTGTTCGATCCTTCCGAAAAAGGGAATAACCCTCTAAATTAACTGTTTAGTCATGAGTTTCATCCCACCATGTTTCAGTAATGTAGTACTGAAAAAAATCCAGCACATCCTAATAATATATAATAATATATATAATAATAAGAGAAATAATTCACACTCTCTCTAGGTGACCTAATCACATCTTTTGGGTTTAAATATCACCTCTATGCTGACGACACACAAATTTACCTTTCAACCCCTGACCTTACACCTGCTATACAGACCAAAGTTTCTGAATGCCTCTCTGGAATATCATCCTGGATGGCCATCCGCCGACTGAAACTTAACATGGCAAAAACAGAGCTCCTTATACTACCTCCCAAACATGGCCCTACTACATCCTTCCACATTGCTATTGGAAATACGATCATTCACCCAGTAGCCCAAGCACGCTGCCTAGGGGTCACACTTGATTCCTCTCTCTCATTCTCCTCTCATATTCAAAACGTTTCTAAAACTTGTCGCTTTTTCCTCCGCAATATCACAAAGATACGCCCTTTCCTCTGTTACTCAACTGCTAAAACTCTGACTCAGGCCCTCATTCTCTCACGTCTCGATTACTGCAACCTCCTGCTGTCCGGCCTTCCTACCTCTCACCTGTCTCCCCTACAATCTATCCTAAACACTGCTGCCAGAATCACTCTACTCTTTCCTAAATCTGTCTCAGCGTCTCCCCTGCTGAAATCACTCTCCTGGCTTCCGATTAAATCGCGTATCTCACACTCAATTCTACTGCTCACTTTTAAAGCTTTACATTCTTCTGCCCCTCATTACATCTCAGCCCTAATTTCTCGCTATGCACCATCACGACTCTTGCGTTCTTCTCAAGGATGTCTTCTTTCTACCCCCTTTGTATCTAAAGCTCTCTCCCGCCTTAAACCTTTCTCACTTTCTGCCCCACACCTCTGGAATGCTCTTCCCCTCAATACCCGACTAGCCCCCTCGCTATCCACCTTTAAGACCCACCTTAAGACACATCTGCTTAAAGAAGCATATGAGTAGCACTGGATAATCATGGACACATGACACAAAGCTTGGCCTCCTGCAGACGCACTTACTAGTATTCCCTCCTACTGTCTCTGTACGTTCTCCCTACCTACCAATTAGATTGTAAGCTCCTCGGAGCAGGGACTCCTTCCTTAATGTTACTTTTACAGTATGTCTGAAGCACTTATTCCCATGATGTGTTATTTATATTTGCTATTTATATGACATGTATTACTACTGTGAAGCGCTATGTACATTTTATGGCGCTATACAAATAAAGACATACATACATACATAATAGATTCAAAGTCACTGGTATATAACCAAATAGAAAATTTAATCAGTGCACAAATGAATCAAACAACTGACAACGCCACACTAAGAGAACAGAAAACACATAGGTAGGAACATATGTGGGATGTGTAGGAGGATGAGGGATAAAAGGAAATTGGGATAAGGTGGGAAAAGGAAGGGAAGGTGGGGTGAAGGGTGGAGAGGGGGCAAAACAACATAAAAGTGGGTCAAGAAGGTGGAGTATAGGGGGGCAACGTTTCAGGACTTAGCCCTTCGTCAGGCCCATTCCCCTCAGTCCCAGAGGGACAAGAGGGTGTCTCACTGCTTGTCAAACTCGCACTTGCCCCCATTCTACCTCCATACCACCTTGTATCCTCCTCTATTCAATTTAGTTCATTATCTGTTTCATTCCCCTCCCCCCTCCATCCTAGTTTAAAATCTCCTCCAACCTTTTTAGCATTCTCCCCCCTAGCACAGAAGATCCCTCTTCATTGAGGTGCAATCCGACCCTAGAATATAGATGGCACCTCTCAGAAAAGGAGCCCCAGTGCTCTAAAAACCCAAACCCCTCCTTCCTGCACCACTTTCTTAGCCATGCATTAACCTCCCTGATCTCTGACTGTCTCCCTGCGGTAGCGCATGGCACTGGTAGTATTTCAGAAAATACTACCTTGGAGGTCCTTGCCTTAAGCTTTTGGCCTAGATCCCTGTAATTATTTTTTAGGACCCTCCATCTTTCTCTAACTTTGTCATTGGTGCCAACGTATACTAAGACCACCGGGTCAATCCCAGCCCCCTCCCCCCTCAACAATCTGTCTTCCCGATCCGCAATGTGCTGAACTCGAGCACCCAGGAGACAACAAACAGTTCGGTTCATGCGGTCACGGCAACAGATGGCCCTATCTACCTTCCTAATAACGGAGTTCCCTACCACCACAATCTTTCTTTGTATCTGAGCATCCCGAGTCTAGCAACTAGAGAATCTTTTAAAATGATGGAAAGCATCATTGATGGGATATGGAATCCCATCAGCAATATCTTGATAAAAGAAGGATTCCTAGACGGTTGAGCATCATGAATTCTCCTACATTTCAAACAGATGAGAAATGTATAGAGGATTGGAATAATGACTGGCAATTGTTCCTTCAGACTGATTAGACTTCTAATCAACTACCATATAGAGAGGAATTTTTTTTTTTTAATGTATGTATGCTTTCGTAGTATTAGCAATTACTGAGATGCCGACTAGAGAGTGCAGCAGGGGATCATCAGTGCTGCCAAGGTCTGCAATAATTTTAAGTGTGTATGCACTTTTTGCTGCACTTTTTCTTGAATAAAGTTGGACTAGGTCTCTGGTTTGTTTTCTCATAATTTTATTTACAGCAACCCCCTAAACTCAAATGCACACCGTTTAACCCTTTCGTCAGGCGCTCGTCGTGAAATGAGGAGAAAACAAACCAGAAACTTATTCCAACTTTACCGAGTAAGAAGTGCGGTGGAGAGTACATACAGACTTCAAATTATATACATTCAAATATTGAGCCATTTTTAAAAGCTATTTACAGTAAAGTATTATTCTATAGATTTCTTGCAGACAAATTGATATCTGGAAACATTTTTTTTTTTAATTGCTACATTTTTATTCTATACACCTGTTTTTTTATATCTGCAGCTTGATGCCATTTTTATCATGAATACAGGCAGGGCTGGCTGGGAATAGGGCAGGCCTGGTGCACTGTGTGTGCGAGGGGCCTATTGCCTGCCCTCGCGTCACGTGATGATGTCATGTGACATCACGCGGTACCTGGAGGTACCTGGAGATGCCGGCTCTTACACAGGCCTCGCGCTCTACCAGGCCCAACTTCGGTAATCACAGTTTAAATGTTGTGGTGGTTAATTTAAACTGTGATTACAGAAGTTATGCCGGGGAAGAGCTTGGGGAGTCTGTAAGCGCGGGGATCAGTCCAGTCGCAGTGCCGGTACCACAAGCAAGCCGGACCTTTATTCCAGTCAAGCTTTTATACACAGCACTCCTACATATTTAGCACTCCTAAACAGTACATCAGCAACTTTACAAGAATTCTAGAAAGCGGTGCTGATGAAAGGGGATCCGCAATACAAAACATTTGTTTAACGATGAGTAAACCCCACATTTTAGTGAATGACCTTGAATTTGGTTAAATACATTCTTTTTCCTTAAACATCGCATTATCGGCCTCAAAATATACCTGCAACAATTAGGATTGTAGGATGCAGAAGCTATCATTTAATACCTTGTTTTAAAGGACCTGCTACAGGACATGTTTTTGTAAAACTTGCTGGGTCCTTTCAGCATCAATTAGTAATTTTTTCCTCCAGTGCATCCTCCTATATAATACAGCGAACACATGAAAATAGCAATAAACGATGAGTCATTAGTTAAACTTTTCTAGTGGAGCAATAACATGAAGTTTATGATGTATAAACTGAACTACAGTTAAGTGGAATACAGATACAAATCTCTGGAAAACTATGCTGGGCCACCCATGTTGGAAGATGCTTCACAAACAAGCCTGTCACGGGAGACCAGGACAATTCACCGGGATCAAGGCAACAGACAAGACAAAGGACTCAAAGAAAGGATATTTATTCTGACCGGAGCCAGCAGACTCAACACAATACACAGTTATAACTCACCAAAACAGGGTGTTACGAGGGAAATCCTAACTAACTAAGTGATGAGCGCAGCTTCAGTAGGCTCATTCAGGAGTACTTCCTCGTCTGTAGGGTCTCAGGTCTCTCAGACCTCGGGGACGCAGTTCGCACAAAATCACTTTCAAATCTCCCGCTCGCCATCTTTTCTCCGTTCTCAAAGCAAGTTTGAATTTCCCGCTCGGATCAGGGCCGAGCCTCGTTTTCTGGGTTCTCCGCTACAAACTCGGAGAAAACGCTTAGTCAGTCATTCCTTTATGTTATCAATTACAGGACTCTGTCTTTCTTATCATCATTTTGGGGTGTCACAAAAAATGTTAACTCAGAAAATGAATGGTTTTCAAAATAAAACAGCAATCGCGAAATAAACAAACAAACAAAAAAAAAAAGTGTCAAGAATTTTTTTTTAACAAACCTTTTTAATTACAGTGGTTTGCAGAAGTATTCACCGCCCCTGCAAAATTGTTCACGGTTTCTTGGCACCTGAGCGTACTCCATGACTCTTTCACACTTTACTTGTAAAATCTTCAAAGTAATAAAGTTACAGAATGCATGTAGATTATAAAGAAGTAAGAGTTACAGAGAAAAACAGATTAATCTCAGTGGCATAAATATTCAACCCCTTTGCTACTGAAGCCCTAAATCAGCTCGGGTGCAAATGAATTGTTTTAAAGGTCTCAAAATTAGTGAAATGGTTTCAGCTTGTGTGTAATCAAAGTGGTTTAACATTTAGATCATTTCCCTCAGGTATATAAAGATTTTCATGCTGCAATTCACACAGTGATCCAACAAAGCAACCATGAAGGCCAAGGAGCTTTTGAAACATGGCAGGGATAAAGTGGTTTAGAGGCACAGAGCAGGAGAAGGGTACAGGAACATTTCAAAGACGCTGATTACCCCTCTCAGCACAGTGAAATCATCATTACGAAGTACAGTAGAATATGCATCATACCACCCAGGCACTACATAAATCAAGTCGCCTCCCAAACTGAGCAGCCAGGCATGCAGGAAACTGGTTCGGGATGTCACTCTGAAGCCAACAATGACCGTGAGAGATTCTGCAAAGTTCTGTGGCGGAAATGGGAGTCAGTGTTCACACATACACAATAAGTTAGTCTCTACACAAAGCTGGCCTGTATGGTCGGCTTTACCTTTGGCGTGGCCCAAGGCGGTGTGCTGGCAGTGGGGATCCTCCTCCTGCAGCATCATGACATCACAACGGAACATGAAGTCGCTGTGTCATGGCCATGTGATGTTGCGTCGCCATGACAATACGACGCGGCAGAAGGAAGGCTGCTCCGCATAAGGTAAGATGCTTCTGCGCATGCACACACACCTCCCCCCGCTGTCCCTTACCTTCCCCCAACTATCTCTTAACACACACAACACACATACATCCCCCCCCCCCTACCTTGGGGTGAGCAGAAGTGTGGTGCTGCGCCGGTTCGGATATTCCCCAGCTCCTTCATCCAGCTCTCCCCTCTCCTATTGGGTGGAATGTGGATCCCGGCGCTGACAAAAGGAGAGAGAGGAGGCAGCTCAGGGCCCTAAGGCCGGCCCTGCCCGTATGGACGCGTGGCAGGAAAGAAGCCATTACTCAAAAAGTCTAATCTTAAATCACGTACAGTATGTAGTATGCAAAAAAGCAAAAACAGTAGATGATACTGCATACATTTTGGAAAAAGGTTTAGTGGTCAGATGAACCCAACACTGCACATCAGCCAGTTAACACCTTCCCAACTGTCAAGCATGGTGGTGGCAACATCATGTTATGGGAATGGTTCTCTTCAGCAGGGACTGGGAAGCAAATGAGTAGCACTGTGGCTAATACTACACACGATACACAAACCTTGGCCCCCTGCAGACGCACTTAGCAGAATGCCCTCCTACTGTCTCTGTACGTTCTTCCTACCTACCAATTAGATTGTAAGCTCTTCGGAGCAGGGACTCCTTTTCCTAAATGTTAGTTTTATGTCTTAACAATTGAGTGAAAATGGTGACGCATCGCCAGATCACTCACAGAATGTACATTTATGGTGCACTCCACACTAATAGTTTTATTTGATTTTTATCGTGACTATACAACGTGACACACAAGGGTGACAAAGTGAAAAATAAAATTAATTAAAAACTAACACGTGGTGTCGATGTAGCTAATTGCTGTAATCTGGTGTGTAATTCTGTATCATATATAATACTGAACTACCATCCTGCTCAAATTGAAAAAATGCAGAGTATTACACACAGTTGATCACCTAGAATCTCTAGCAATCCAACTCATATATCGTTGCCCCAGCAATTGAATGAATCAAGCATAGAATGAGAGCAACACAGCGTCCGTGTTGGCTACAAAGTCCCTGATAAACAGTTTATCTCAGAGGTATGTATGCAGGATAGAACGGGGAATTCCCTAATCTACGAGGCTACCATATGAACGCTGTTTGAATTCAAACAGCACAGCTCCAACATCGCTGTCAAGTTTTACTCGGGAGTCCCTGTAGCTAGTGATAATACATATAGACTCTGCAACATAACACTCTGTGTGAAAAATAGAGTACTTAGCTAATTAATGCATGAACGCTGCATCTCTCATGGAACACGACTTCAGCGCACTCATCCAGCATACATGCAGGGGCTCCGATACACCAGGAATCAGCTACACCACGTGATGTGACGTCACCACGTCACTAGGCCCACGCCCTACGCGTTTCTCTCAAGGCGGAGCTTCATCAGGAGCAGGTGGATAACGGGATACTCCACTGCGGTCGTCTATTTATCATGATTCTGAGTCAGTGCGTAATAAGCACTATAAGCCCAAATTAACTGCTGCTTACTATTAGGTATCCTCAATAGAAGCTGTAATATCCAATATACCGACGGCCAATGTGTGTATACCCACACTGTGTTGCACACACTAATCCCATATTCTATTAAATGACATGGAACCTTAATTATTTAATGAATCACCTGATTCTCTTAACAGTAATTCTGCACCAAAATGCATTTACAGTATTATACTGTGACTTGAACCAATCTGAACAACTTGTGGTAAACCGAGGAAAGAGACTTAGCAACACTGTTACTCGTTATGATACAAGTAATTTTAACATGTCAGACTATTACTCCGATTTGTAAAACAAATTAAAAGGGAGAACGTGAAGGGGAATTAAAGGGGAAGAGACAGACAGAGCAGGGACATGCTCGCACTTTGATCAGATAAATCAATATCTACATAGTGGATGGGCGAAGTTATTGGATAAAGGGGGTGAATGTGAAGCCCTCATTGAGGCCATGTGGATATAAGGTTTTGAGGCAATAAATCCACTCAGCTTCTCTTTGAAGCAATTTCCTATCAATGTCACCACCTCTAATGCTGTTAAATACGCGATCAATCCCTATAAATTGAAGACATTTTAAGTCCCCATTGTGTACCAGATTAACATGGCGTGCAACGGGAGTGTCAGCTTTATTAATGACAGAATTAATGTGCTCCAGTATGTGTCTGCGCAGTTCACGTAGTGTTTTACCTACATAACTGCGCCCGCAGTCACATTTAATCAGATACACTACATTGAAGCTTTTACAATTCACAAAATGTCTTATATCAAATTGTTTTAATTGATCATTATTGTAAAAAGTTTTTGTAGCAAGCACATATTGACAAGCTTTGCAGCTCCCGCATCGGAAACATCCTTTAGGTGGATTTGGTAACCAAGATTTAGACATTTTAGTTTGATGGTGACTATGGACCAGATCATCTTTCAAATTCTTAGATCTCCTGCTTGTTATACTCGGAGTTTCCTTAAGTACCATAGCCAAATCACTGTCTGATCTTAGAATGTGCCAATGTTTAGAGAATATCTGTTTAACTTCATGCCATCTTTGGCTATAAGTGCCAATACATCTGATCTGTGTATCTTTATTCTTTTGACTTGGAACAAGTAGGTTATTCCTCTCACTCTGCAATGCTCTATTGTATGCCCTCTTTAGAGTCTTCAAAGAATAACCTCTATCCAGGAACCTCTGTTTGAGATCCACAGATTGCAGTTTGAAGTCTTTCACAGTTGAACAATTGCGCCTTAAGCGCAGATATTGTCCAGTGGGTATCCCACGAATTAAAGAGAGAGGATGCTGACTCTTGGCTAATAGCAAATTGTTAGGTGAAGTAGGTTTTCTGAACACTGTTGTTTGAATATCATTGCATGAATCTATGGTTATATCAAGATCCAAAAATGTCACATTAGTTTGACTATGTTCCGAGGTCAAACGTAAATTAAGATTGTTTGCATTTAGATGTTTAACGAATTCTTGTAACAAATTGTAACACATTGATGGGACCACTCCAAATAAACAGAATATCGTCAATAAATCTAAGCCATAACTGTATGTGCTCAGTATACTTGATATTCTCTTCTGTAAACACAACAGTGGCTTCTCACCAGCCCAGGTACAAGTTCGCATAGGTTGGGGCACAAGATGTCCCCATTGCTGTACCCTGGATCTGGTGGTAGAATAAGCCATCGAATAGAAAATAATTATGTGTTAACACAAATCTCAGGAGGTTTAGCACAAATTTGTTGTGTTCTACATATCCCCCATGTCTGGACGACAAAAAGAATTCACAGGCTTTTAAGCCACTAGTATGCAGAATACTCGTGTATAGTGATTCTACATCGAGTGTTACTAGCCAAGTGTCTTGGTCAGTGTGAATTCCATTTAATCTTAACAGAGTGTCCTTGGTGTCTTTGATATAGGACGGCAATGCCAATACAAATGGTCTTAATATTTTGTCAAGGTATTTGCTCAAGTTCTCTGTCAGATTATTGTTGCCCGACACATTTGGCCTTCCCGGTGGTCTATCATTGTTTTTGTGTACCTTTGGGAGTGTGTAGAACGTTGCTATAGTCGGTGTTTTTACATGCATAAATTGTCAATATGTGCTTGCTACAAAAACTTTTTACAATAATGATCAATTAAAACAATTTGATATAAGACATTTTGTGAATTGTAAAAGCTTCAATGTAGTGTATCTGATTAAATGTGACTGCGGGCGCAGTTATGTAGGTAAAACACTACGTGAACTGCGCAGACGCATACTGGAGCACATTAATTCTGTCATTAATAAAGCTGACACTCCAGTTGCACGCCATGTTAATCTGGAACACAATGGGGACTTAAAATGTCTTCAATTTATAGGGATTGATCGCGTATTTAACAGCATTAGAGGTGGTGACATTGATAGGAAATTGCTTCAAAGAGAAGCTGAGTGGATTTATCGCCTCAAAACCTTATATCCACATGGCCTCAACGAGGGCTTCACATTCACCCCCTTTATCCAATAACTTCGCCCATCCACTATGTAGATATTGATTTATCTGGTCAAAGTGCGAGCATGTCCCTGCTCTGTCTGTCTCTTCCCCTTTAATTCCCCTTCACGTTCTCCCTTTTAATTTGTTTTACAAATCGGAGTAATAGTCTGACATGTTAAAATTACTTGTATCATAACGAGTAACAGTGTTGCTAAGTCTCTTTCCTCGGTTTACCACAAGTTGTTCAGATTGGTTCAAGTCACAGTATAATACTGTAAATGCATTTTGGTGCAGAATTACTGTTAAGAGAATCAGGTGATTCATTAAATAATTAAGGTTCCATGTCATTTAATAGAATATGGGATTAGTGTGTGCAACACAGTGTGGGTATACACACATTGGCCGTCGGTATATTGGATATTACAGCTTCTATTGAGGATACCTAATAGTAAGCAGCAGTTAATTTGGGCTTATAGTGCTTATTACGCACTGACTCAGAATCATGATAAATAGACGACCGCAGTGGAGTATCCCGTTATCCACCTGCTCCTGACGAAGCTCCGCCTGGAGAGAAACGCGTAGGGCGTGGGCCTAGTGACGTGGTGACGTCACATCACGTGGTGTAGCTGATTCCTGGTGTATCGGAGCCCCTGCATGTATGCTGGATGAGTGCGCTGAAGTCGTGTTCCATGAGAGATGCAGCGTTCATGCATTAATTAGCTAAGTACTCTATTTTTCACACAGAGTGTTATGTTGCAGAGTTTATATGTATTATCACTAGCTACAGGGACTCCCGAGTAAAACTTGACAGCGATGTTGGAGCTGTGCTGTTTGAATTCAAACAGCGTTCATATGGTAGCCTCGTAGATTAGGGAATTCCCCGTTCTATCCTGCATACATACCTCTGAGATAAACTGTTTATCAGGGACTCTGTAGCCAACACGGACGCTGTGTTGCTCTCATTCTATGCTTGATTCATTCAATTGCTGGGGCAATGATATATGAGTTGGATTGCTAGAGATTCTAGGTGATCAACTGTGTGTAATACTCTGCATTTTTTCAACTTGAGCAGGATGGCAGTTCAGTATTATATATGATATAGGATTACACACCAGATTACAGCAATTAGCTACATCGACACCACGTGTTAGTTTTTAATTAATTTTATTTTTCACTTTGTCACCCTTGTGTTTCATGTTGTATAGTCACGATAAAAATCAAATAAAACTATTAGTGTGGAGTGCACCACAAATGTACATTCGGTGAGTGATCTGGCGATGCGTCACCATTTTCACTCAATTGTTAATACTATTGACTATTGTACATAGGTAGCACCCATTAGTGAGATAATTATAAATCATTATTATGTAAATTAATTAGTGAGCGGTGTGCTATGCCTTTTGTGTTTCTTAGTTTTATGTCTGAAGCACTTCTTCCCATGATGTGTTATTTGTATTATTTATATGATTGTCATGTGTATTACCGCTGTGAAGTTCTATGTACTTTAATGGCGCTATATAATACATGCATACATACATACAAGCTTGTCAATATAGAGTGGAGAATGGATTGTGCAATGTACAGGTGAATCCTTGAGAAAAATCTGTTTGAGTCAGCCAAGAATCTGGGGAGGAAATTCACATTTCAGCAGGACAATGACCCGAAGCACAAAGTCAAAGCAACACTGGAGTGTATGAACAAGAGAATGAATGTTCTTGAGTGGCCCAGTCAAAGTCCTGACTTGAAGCCAATCAATCGTTTATGGTGAGACTTGAAGATTACAATCCATCGCCGATTCCCAACTCACTTATCAGAACTGGATCAATTTTCCCCTGAAGAATGGGCACAAAGTACACCATCCTACTGTGCAAAGCTAGAAGAGACCTATCCAAAAACAAAAGCAGTAATTGCTGCAAAAAGTGCTTCTATCAATTATTGACTTAGGGCTGAATACTTATGCAACCAGAATATTTCACTGTTTTATTTTTCCTTTGCTGACATTTAACCTCCTCCTCATACTGTATCACTGTTCAGTTTAACCACTACAGCTTTGTAGCTGATGTAGCCAGGTTCCCTCCCTCTGAGGTTGTGTCCCCTTGTTATGTTACCTCCGTTCGGTCAGGAGAGTTGCGGCCGGTTGCGGGGGGTGCGGATTTGCGTGCACGCGTGTCGGGAGCTCCGAGGGAGGGGGGCATGCAGCAGGAGGTTGCCGGTGTGCGCTGAGAGGGCGATCGCGTCGCCGTGGGCTCGGGTGATTGCAGAGGGAGCCGTCATCTTAGGGAAGCTCGTGCAGAGCAGCGGCGGCCATTCTTGATCGCACAGGCGCAGTGGAAAAGCACGTGAACACTAGCCAATCAGGCTATGGGAAAAAACTACAAGTCCCATGAGCCTTAGGAGTGGGCCACCTGATGCCAGGGAGCGAATAGGAGCTGGAGAAGTGCTACAGGGAGGATAAGGAAGCCTGTCACAGGAGGTAGCATGGCAGAGTGCGACAGGGAGAGGTAGAGGGTCCGTGTGGAGGGCAAGTAAGCCTCTACACTAGGCCAGAACATACCCCTCCTAGGCCCAAGATAGGCCCTGAGTCATACATAGCTTGTGGCTGCTACAGGGACAGGCCCTAGCTTAGGGAACGGATCCCTGTAGTGACTAGATATATTAGGGACACAGCAGATGCTGAACTCCTTGCAAAGAGGGTTGAGATCAGGCCTCACTGAAGAGACTGCAGAGACATTGCCTTGGTTGGATCACCTTGACAACGTCGCGGTGAGAGGGAGGATCGGCGGACCAAGTGCACCAACATACCGGTTTATACCCAGGCATTGATCACGCCTATAAGGGTGGGTTCTTTGGGGACACTGTGGGTCTAGTGGCCAAGGGACTTTACATGCTGTGGAACTCTTGGGGACTCTGTGTGAGATACACATTTCTCTGGACACGGTGTGGGACACGGTAGTGGGTAGCAATTCAGGATAATAAGCCCTGCAAGGCGTATGGTAATTGTGTATCTGTATCTTACTCATAAAGGAGAGGAGAGTAATCCTATATCCATGTAGCAGGCTTCCCCCTAGCCCCTTACCACCACGGTAGCCATTACATGATCGCGCGTGCGCAGTAAAGATAGCGCTCGTGATCCCAATGTTAAAGAGGTCCTGAGTGGACTACAATTCCCAGCAGCCTCTGGGGATTGCCCTTTCACCCACATCACGTGCATCCAGCCAGCACATAGGGTTTTGCAGCTTCTCCTGTGGAGGAAGGCTACAATGTTGCGGGGACCACGTTTGGCAGTTGGAGCTGGGAGCAGGAAGGGGGAGGCAGGGTGTAAGGAGCAAGGCTCTCTCACTGGGCCAGGTTACCCCCAGGTCCCAGGTAGGTCCCACTCCCCACTAGGTTAGTGGGTAAGTTCTTAGGGAAGGCCTCTTAGATAGGGACCCTGCCCTTAGGTGTGTGAAAGTCTTGTCAGTGACATAGCTGCCGTGCCGTGTGCTCTGACTAGATGATACAGTGTGGCCTTAAGTGCAGCCACAGCAGTTAGTTTTGGCTGTGTCAGTGAGAGGCCCCTCATAGGAAGAAGGGGGTTTGCTTTCTAGTTGTTCAGTGTGTGTTATATCACCAGTGCCAGTTGCATGTGGTGAGCTGCCAGAGTCTGGGATCAGACAGAAGCTACAGGGAGAGTTTTTCTGCGTGCAGGGACTAGGGTAGAGGTATACACCAGGGCCCAGTCAGTCCCCTATGACACCAGAGGAAGCTGTATGGTATAGGGTTGGCCTTAGGACAGGGACTCCTTCATGGGCGTCCGCAGAAATGTTTTCAGGGGGGGCATAATTTTAACTAGACAGAGAGAGAGAGTGGGTGTGGGGTGTGTGTGGGTGACGGGGTGGGTGACTGACACTTGGGTGGGTGACTGACTGACTCGTGTGTAACTGACACTTGGGTGACTGATTGACACTTGGGTGGGTGGGTGGGTGACTGACTGACTGTGGGTTGGTGTCTGTATTCATTCACAGACAGACAGACACAAACACACACACACCCTCCCTCTCAGTCTCTCCCTCTCAGACTCTCCCTCTCAGACTCTCCCTCTCAGACTCTCCCCCCCCTCAGACACTCTTTCCCCCTCAGACACTCTCCCCCCTCAGACACTCTCTCCACCTCAGACACTCTCTCCCCCTCAGAATCTCCCTCTCAGACTCTCCCTCTCAGACTCTCTCAGACCAGACTCTCTCAGACTCTCCCTCTCAGACCAGACTCTCTCAGACTCTCCCTCTCAGACTCTCCCTCTCAGACTCTCCCTCTCAGACTCTCCATCTCGACCAGACTCTCTCAGACCAGACTCTCTCAGACTCTCCCTCTCAGACCAGACTCTCTCAGACTCTCCCTCTCAGACTCTCCCTCTCAGACTCTCCCTCTCAGACCAGACTCTCTCAGACCAGACTCTCTCAGACTCTCCCTCTCAGACCAGACTCTCTCAGACTCTCCCTCTTAGACCAGACTCTCTCAGACTCTCCCTCTCAGATTCTGCCTCTCAGACTCTCCCTCTCAGAGTCTCCCTCTCAGACCAGACTCTCCCTCTCAGACCAGACTCTCTCAGACTCTCCCTCTCAGACCAGACTCTCTCAGACGCTCCCTCTCAGACTCTCCCTCTCAGACTCTCTCAGACTCTCCCTCTCAGACTCTCTCAGACTCTCTCAGACTCTCCCTCTCAGACTCTCTCAGAATCTCCCTCTCAGACTCTCCCTCTCAGACTCTCTCAGACTTCCCCCCCTCAGACACTCTCTCCCCTCAGACTCTCTCAGCCTCTCTCCCCTTCAGACTCTCTCAGACTCTCTCCCCCTCAGACTGATTGACACTTGGGTGGGTGGGTGACTGACTGACTGTGGGTTGGTGTCTGTATTCATTCACAGACAGACAGACACAAACACACACACCCTCCCTCTCAGTCTCTCCCTCTCAGGCTCTCCCTCTCAGACTCTCCCTCTCAGACTCTCCCCCCCCCACAGACACTCTTTCCCCCTCAGACACTCTCCCCCCTCAGACACTCTCTCCACCTCAGACACTCTCTCCCCCTCAGAATCTCCCTCTCAGACTCTCTCAGACCAGACTCTCTCAGACTCTCCCTCTCAGACTCTCCCTCTCAGACTCTCCCTCTCAGGCTCTCCCTCTCGACCAGACTCTCTCAGACCAGACTCTCTCAGACTCTCCCTCTCAGACCAGACTCTCTCAGACTCTCCCTCTCAGACTCTCCCTCTCAGACTCTCCCTCTCAGACCAGACTCTCTCAGACCAGACTCTCTCAGACTCTCCCTCTCAGACCAGACTCTCTCAGACTCTCCCTCTTAGACCAGACTCTCTCAGACTCTCCCTCTCAGACTCTCCCTCTCAGACTCTCCCTCTCAGAGTCTCCCTCTCAGACCAGACTCTCCCTCTCAGACCAGACTCTCTCAGACTCTCCCTCTCAGACCAGACTCTCTCAGACTCTCCCTCTCAGACTCTCCCTCTCAGACTCTCTCAGACTCTCCCTCTAAGACTCTCTCAGACGCTCTCAGACTCTCCCTCTCAGACTCTCCCTCTCAGACTCTCTCAGACTCTCCCTCTCAGACTCTCTCAGACTCTCCTTCTCAGACTCTCTCAGACTCTCCCTCTCAGACTCTCTCAGACTCTCCCTCTCAGACTCTCTCAGACTCTCCCTCTCAGTCTCTCCCTCTCAGACTCTCTCAGACTTCCCCCCCTCAGACACTCTCTCCCCTCAGACTCTCTCAGCCTCTCTCCCCTTCAGACTCTCTCAGACTCTCTCCCCCTCAGACTCTCTCCCCCTCAGACTCTCTCAGACTCTCTCCCCCTCAGACTCTCTCAGACTTTCTCCCCCTCAGACTCTCTCCCCCTCAGACTTTCTCCCCCTCAGACTCTCTCCCCCTCAGACTCTCTCAGACTCCCCCCCTCAGACTCCCTCCCCTTCAGAATCCCTCTCTCACTCTCAGACTCTCTCTCTCACTCTCAGACTCTCTCTCTCACTCTCAGACACTCTCTCTCACTCTCACACACACACACACACACACACACACACACACACACACACACACACACACACACACACACACACACACACACACACACACACACACACACACACACACACACACACACACACACACCTTGTCTGGTGCCACTCTAATGCAGATAGTCCCAAGGTGTAGCCCCATCTCTTTCTTACCCCCTCTCTTCTTCATCCCCCCTCACCCTCTCTTCCTCACTTCCTCTATTACACCCCCTGTCTCCTCACTCTCCCCCCTCCATTAATTATCCCCCTCTGACTCAAACCCACTCCCTGAATCCGCCCTCCTCACATTCATTCCCTCCCCCCTGATCTCACACACACACACACACACACACACTCTCACTCACACACACACACACACACACACTCACACACACACACTCTCACTCACACACACACACTCAGACACACTCAGACACACACACACACACAGACACAAACTCAGACACTCACAACAAGGGGGAATCGGAGCAGGGGGGGAAACGGAACGGGGGGGCCGGAACAGGGGGGAATCAGAACGGGGGGGGACCTGAGCAGGGGGGGAATCGGAATGGGGGGGGGGACCTGAGCAGGGGGTAATCGGAATGGGAAGGGGGGACCGGAGCAGGGGGGGGAATCGGAACGGGAAGGGGGGACCGGAGCAGGGGGGGGGGGAAATCAGAACGGGGGGGACCAGAGCAGGGGGAAGATTTTGGAACGGGGGGGGATCGGAGCAGGGGGGGGGGAATCAGAGCAGGAGGACATGGGGGAAGCGAGAGTGGCATGGAGCAGTAGTCACCTGACTTGCTCCATGCAGGAAAGGGCGGGCCTCGCTATGCAAGCTCAGATAGAGCTTGCGAGGGCCAAAAAAAAAAAATTCTGGCAGCGTGCCAACACGCGCCAGCCAATCAGGAGACAAGGGAGGTTTTTTTTTTTTTGCAGAGACGCGCGCGCTTCCTTGCACATCGTGAGCGCGCTAAATCCTGTCACGCCAGTGCCCTCTGTCCCCCGCTGTTGGCGGCCCTGGATCCAGGGGGGGACAAGCGCCCCCCCTTGCCCTCTCCTGTGGACACCCATGGACTCCTTCACCATATTTAGAGAGCAAGAGGATTTCTGTCTGACAGTACCTGACTGTCAGTACAGCGTGTATCAGAGACTGTGTTCAAGGATCATTCCGGCTGGAGATTCTTTTCCCTGTGGAGTCAGCGTGTGCATCCATTCCTGCAGAGAGCAGCGCAGCACGCCGTGGGATCACTGTGCAGTGTTGCTGAGTCCAAGGATTTTCCTGACCAGGACTGGTCAGGGAGGTAACATACATTAAGTGCAACACCGGGCCCCAACACAGGGAAGCGTTATCCCTCACACTCACTTTCTTTACTGTTGTGGACACTCAAGAGATTGAGGGGAATGTAATGATGGACATGTGGGTGAGGGGATGGTATGCATTCAGAGTGATGTACTGTTATTCATATATTGTTTGATGTCATGCAAAGAGAGTGTTATTGAAGTTACAGTTCATGCTCAGTAAATACTGTGTATTCACACGGTGTGTATTTACTGTATGGTTGTTCTGGTGAGGGCATACTCCCACCCCGTTGGGATCCCTCATCAGTGGAGGCGCTGCAACGAGTGTAATTACATACCCCAGGTTCCCCGTGGCGGAAGCTCAGCTCTCCTGGTTGCCAAACAGGTACCGCACTACACTGAGTAGTCAGATACACCTACCCACCCCAATCTCACTTAGGGGGGGGAAGAGGGCTACATCCATATAAATCGCTTCATAGTAAAGGTTGCATTATTTTACACTGTGTGAGTGCTTATTGTTGTGTCCAGTGAGGGGCTGCTTCCGCTCTGCTGGGATCCCTCACAGGTGGAGGCGCTGCACAGAGTAAGTATACACCTCAGGCTCTCCCGTGGTGGAGGCTCAGGCTCCTGGAGCCAACAGGTATAAGGGCAGCAATCGGTAGTTTCCTGTGTTCTAGGGGAAACAGGGCTACACTTATAATAAAAAAAAGTTTGTTTGAAAAACTGTGCATACATTATTTGTAATTCTGAAAACCACTGTATTTGTACCACAGTTTGTATCTTTATTTAATAATGTTGCATCTTGCGTGTGACTTCTTTTATTTCTATGTTAAAAGAAAAAAAGCTGTGAATTAATCTTGCAGGTCTGTCAGCGCATCTGTGAGTTACGAGGATTTCAGGAATATTAAGGGGAATAAAAACAAATAATGTTTTTGAAAACATGCAGTGTGCACTTTTAGCAGTGCAATTAGTTTACAAAAATTACCCATGGAGAATAACAAAGGAAATCAGAACACTTTTCAAAGTATTCAGGATGTTGGTTTTATTTTTCTATTAGAAATAATATATATTGAAATTTTTGTACAAATAAAAAGTGGGGGAGAGGAAAAGAAAAGGGTACAGGAAATAAAAATGGAGGGGGGGAAGGAAGTGACATATTGCAGTACAGAGTAAGACTTTTGGAAAACATCAATTTCCACTTTAATAATAATAATACCGATGTTAGGTAAGCAGAAAAGTGTCACGTTATTGTTAGAGGTGAGGATATTTTATATGATATAGGAGTAACACATGGGCAACAGCTACCGAAACCTTGATTTGGAGGGGAGGAGAAGGCGATCCTGAGAGCTGAACCGTAGGTACCAGATATAGGAGAATGTATTAAATCTGTTGCAGATTGGGCTGGTAAGCATCTCCATAGGGCAAACTTCCCAAATGTTATTAATAATTTGCAGAATAGATGGAGGGCTGTGCTGGGTCCGGTGTCTGGCTATGACACATCTAGTTGTTAAAAAGATATGTGAAGCCAGGGTATTTTTCCATCTTGTCCAAATCGTTATGGTGTCTATGTACTGTAGTATGCAAAACAAACTAGCAAAAGAAAAGACAGCACACCCATAAACACTCACTATTATTACAGCATCATAGCTTTCTCACAAAAATATTCATTCCAAATGCAGTATCTAGTAGTGAAATTCAAATGCATTCTTAATTTTCAGAGACCAAGGCAATACATCAAAACTATATAAAGTTTCCAGTTTAGAGATTGCCTTTCTTCAGGTACTGTAGCTGTTCACAATATCACACATACATGCAGTTTAAATACTACTCCATGACAACACCCGCCCCAGTGGAAGTGAAATCATCCAACTTCCGGTCCACAGTATCCTGGCAATCAGTTCCAGACATAAAAAAATTGAATGAACTAGCACTCACCCCGTCTACTGTAATTCAGATGGAGGTGCTTTGATCCTGCATCTATACCGCTAGATGCATAGAACTATACAAAAGCAATACTGGATCAGCGCTCAAAAAGTAAATCAAAGCAAATTATAAACATATGTTTTCCTTCTGGTCTCACTAGGTATCTTCTTTAAAGTTTTAGTTGATACAATAAAGAAGATACTTGGTGAGACCAAAAGAAAACTATAAGTCTTTAATTTTCATTGATTTGCTTTTTGAGTTAACTACATAGCTAATGAAACGCATGTCAACAATGAATAAAAAACTTTAAACAAAGAGGGAGGGCCCAGTATCTGTATCACCATTGGCTATCACAGATCCCTGTGTCAACTCCACTCCTGTCACACAGGAATTCAGCATGAGGTGGGGGAAAACCCCATAGGATAGCCTGTCATTGTCTACATCTTATTAGAACTTACGTGACAGGGGAAGGTAGAGAGATAGCTAGACCAGCCACTGCTATATTTGGGTAGCGAGATGAATGGCCATGAAATATATAAAAAGATGTGGTGCATGTACAGACAGGTATGTATTCTGAACCATGATAGTTATGCCTGTGATGTCAGCGTGCTTTCTTATCATAGCTGCCAACGGTTTAATAGATAAAGCAAAAATGAGGTGCAAGCTTTGATGAGTGCCATTAAAAATACTTATAGAGTTTGAGACAGTCATATAGAGATCTAACACCTGTTGTCCCAACAGAATCCAATCCTCTGGTATCCTGCGAAGACTAGCATCTTGGGCAAGTATTTCAACATGAACTGCTCTTTGATCATCAGGAAGGAGTGTCTTAAAGGTTGTCACTTCACACCCGGCGATCCATCGTTTAGACTGGTCCTCTGGCAGGGACATGAACTCGAAGTGCGTATCCTGGGACCCTTTGTTCAGAGCTCTGAACTGGGTCCGGTAGGTCTCCGGGGTAATGGCATAACATGCCACGAGACCCTTCTTCACAACCGGGAATTCCTTTGCATCCTCCTGGTCCATCTCACAGTGTGCCACGGCTGCTTTGCACGCAGCTGAGGGACCAGATATTTGACTCAGTCCTCCTCAGGTAATTCATGCATTTCACAATAGTTCTCAAAGGACAGCAGATATCCATCCATGTCATTCATGTCCTCACAGAAAGTGGTGAAGCTGCCATATCTGAGTCAGGGTGCTCTACTGGTCTGGGACCTCTGATTTCAAGAAGACGATCAAGACCTACATCGGATGGGTGCACGAGCAGCCAGGAGCAGGAGCATGCGGCTCCTTCAGCAGTGGTAGCTGCGCTGCCCAAGCGTCCTACCTCAGGGCTGGCCATTGCCTCAGCTCTAACCACTGAGCACTGCGCCTTGTACGCTACCAGGTCGGCGACCAGCTGCTTCTTGTCGCAGTTCCCAGTAGGTACTCCACACTCCTCACACCGGAGTGTGGGACGGTCCTTGGTCCAGGACCGATACTTGGCCGAAGTCCTTGTAGTCTTGTCTGTATGTCGACTAAGCTACAGGGAATGGTAAGGGTTGTGTGTCAGAGTACGGGAATAGTTGAAACTCTGAGTTTTGTGGTATTCAAAACTGAGACCTTACTCAGGACAGATATTCCCGGAAGAATATCGGTGCTGAGCCTAGCGATCCCACTTCTGCCACCAGAAATAGCCTCTCACGAGAGACCAGGACTATCACACCAGGGATCCATTCGCCAGACAGAAACACAGAATTTATTAAATTAATTTTTTGGAAAACTAAATATACTATACTATTTATAGTAAATCAATGCACACACTTACAACTGGGAAACAGCAGTTACCCTATAAACTTGGGTGCAGGGACCTCCCTAAAGAGATTTTCCCTGTTCTTTCTTCCTGCAGGGTCCTCTGAAGCTTCTCCCAGTTACTCACAGCTTCTTTCCAGCTGCTTCAGCTAAAGAACTCTGAGCTCACAGCTAAAGCTGAGCTTATCTGATCTAGCTAGGTATATCCCTTCCCCCCACTGCCCCCCAGGTGTTTGCAATATGAACTAGTCCCTGATTGGTGGGTGGAAATGCAACAACAAACACAGTTACATGCAAAGAGTTACTTGGAAAGATCACAGACCCCTTTGCAACATTCCAGCTGAACATAACATTAACCCCTGGTTCCTGAAGTGCAGGAACCAGGCTTACAATACAGATATATATATACAAACATAATACAGGTGTATTACTGACAGGTAGGGGTAATGCCCGGCCTGACCTTTATTAAAGGCAGTCACATTTACCACTACCGTCCCAGCCTATATACTTCAATCCACTGCTCCTGGCAAACGGAGATACAGCGCATATTTATCACCAGATAAAAGTATGAGTAACGTTAAGAGCAACTGAGTCTAAGGAAGATAATGTCACTGGTAGATACACGGTCTCTTTAATCAAAAGGCAAACTGAAATGGTTTATACAGTAATTAGATTTTAACAAAAAGGTTTGTCAGTTTTATTTTTGTTTTAATTTCACTTTAGAAGAAACTTGTTCTCTTTTCTACCCCTATCAAACAGGACTCAATTTAGCAATAAATCTCAAAAGGGTTACCAAGCAACTACCCACATCAGTGGATTAACAACTACAGTCAAAATAGCACAACAAAAGAAAGATGCCAAAAGCATTATAAGTGAAGTAACAGGTGAAAATGTGCTATGTAACATGTTCTTTGTTCCCTTCTAATAAAAAAAAGATTGAAACAAAAAAGAAGAAACTTGTGAGATTTCAAAAGTTTATGTACAACTTCATGCAGAAAGAACTGTCCACTGAAGCAGCAGTATCACCACAACTTTTGTTTCATTATCTGAACGGTAGGGACCTCCTGAGCTGAATCACCCTTTTCTCCGCTCTGGGTACTACACCGCTCACAAGTAATTTACATTTGTATTTAAAGTTGAATAGAAAAATAAATAAATCAAGATGGCTGCCGGAGTCATCCAATGGGAAGCTGCAAGGTCATGCCCTGGTCACATTGCAGCTTCCTATTGGCCCAAAGGAGCGAGGCTAACCTGGTGCCCATATTGATTTACAAGACTGGGGGGCGGGGGGGAAAGCGGCAAATACAGAGATCCAGAGGATCTTCCTGTTCAAATAAAAATAAATATTAGAAGAGGCGATTGCTGCTTCAAAAGGTATCATTATTGCTCTGTACTACCAAAGGTTAGTAAACCAATATGGGATGCTAGAGAAAACAGCAGTCAATGTCTAGATTCATCAAAACATAAGTAACATAAGTTTTTTTTACATACAATGTAGCTGGGGTATAAATCCCTAAAGAAGATAAGAAGTACTGCAGCTGAGAAGATATTACAACAGTTAACTACAAGATGACACGAATACAAAAGTCATGCACAAAGTGTTAAAGACAAGCATGCACATCGCCTATGGCTTTTGGTTCATTATTAGGAATTAGTTAAGCATAATAACACAATCATTAGCTAAGAACTGAGCTAGAAGATGTTTGACATTGAAAATTTCAGGACCTCAAAAGATTGTAGTTTGTCATTTGTGTGATATTCTCTACAAAGAAAGATATTTTTTTATATATATATTTTCGAACATGACACTGTTTTCTACTACTTCATAAATGTATCTGAACATTTAAGCCATTTACTTTAGTTTATTCATAGTTGGGGGCGTAGTTGTCAGTGCTAAGCCAAGTGCTGTTATAAAAGACAAATGTTGCCTTGAAAGGTCTCTCTTGCATAATCAAATATTTATTGGACTCCTGAACTATTATAGTTACAAAACAGTGACATGCTCCTCCGAGAATAAAGGAGAACAAGATGGACATGTTCTTTTAACCACTGAGTCATCGGATTCATAAGATTCAACAAAAAAAAATGAGTCTGCTTTTAAGAATAAGATCACACGAAACATTAGCAAAATCACATCAATTATTAGAATAATGATATCGTAACGCAAACTTACCCAAAGAGTTGTGTTATCTTAATTATGTTTAGTTGCCAAACCCACAGAAAAAAAGCAACTCACCTCTTAGGAATTAGGTTCTTTTTCTGACCTCATTGGGTTGTCTGTACACAGCCCATCTTCGGGATTTGAGTTAGTCACACCATCTGTGTGGGTCTAATGTCACTGACAATGAAGTAAGACGATTGGGAGTAATCACATTACATAACATACTGTTTTGCTTAACTCCGACAGCGCTGAAGGAACCTGAAGTGCAAACATGGAGGAAGACAAAAGTTTACTACGGCTACATTCATCTGCGGTGTTTGAAATCAATCTCTCAAGAATTCATGATTATCCAGTGTCTTGAACAGGTTCCAATCCCAAGGATTGAGTGTCAACCTTCTAATGATACAGTGAATAAAGGATGCTTACTCAAATCCGGTATGCACATGGATGTATGAGAGACTACTATATCCAGATGAATGTAATAATCTTTTGAGCATTGTGACTCCTGGGTGGAGCTCAGTCATGCATAATTGGCATTGAGTTCCATGGAAAAGGGATACAAGTTCTCTATGACATAGTGGGTTGTAACTATTTCTTTGGGCTGAACTAGGTGTTTCTGTTTTGACTTTACTCCAGAGGGATATTTGCACAAATAACATTAGCTCCACACAGACAGCATGATGAGTGCATGGAATGGGGGGTTATTGTAATTTTTCAATGCAAAAGTAAATTAAATCCAGCATAGTGTAGGTTTAATGTTTAAATATACATTTTGAATCAAGTACTGGTAGTCCCAACTCTTTTATGCTCTCTCATAAGGTTTATGAACTAGGGGGCACAATATTTTCTGGGGGGATGAGGCGCTTATAGAGGCCCGCGCTCTTCCCCAAGGCATTTAACTTAAATGCCGGGGGATCGCGCTCAAAGTCTCTGTAAATTTCCTTACCTGATCTCCGGCGGCTTCTAGCTACGCGTCGCCATGGCAACGCGGCGGCAAATGACGCAGCGGGGTCACATGGCATTGTGAGATCAGAAACGCCAGTGACAAGGTAAGGGGGGGCTGCGAGCAGGGGGGGAGAGCAGGTAGGGGGGCACAGACAAAAAGTTTGCACACCCCAGCTGAAAATAATGTAGACTTTTCAAAGCCCTACATTTAAAATACATAAGTTTTAATACTGAGCTTCTTGTTCTCCCACAAAAGTCAGAAAACCTTTTTCCCAGTCCAGTCCCCATACTGTGTCAGGTTCGTGGCTAAGCCCAACCCCCGGACGCGTCACACACCTCCACGTGCACAGACCCCTGGCTGCGCATACACGCCGCGCTGGAAGGGAGCTCCCGGATTCTTGCCTCTGCGACGCAACATTGAGGAACAGTCCCGCCGGTGATGCATCACCGCGCGCTGCATTCCAACTGCACGCACACACCGCGCGGCAGGTAATGTTTAAATTAAACTCGGCTGTCTCGCACCTGATTCACATGCAGCTTCCTCCTACCAACTAACAGCCTATGTATGACATCACTTCCCTGCTGTCTTCCTATTGGTTCCTGTCCCCTTTTATACCCATTCAGCTCTCTGCACATTGCTGAGCATAAACGTATGTTTATGTACCGTGCTTGCTACAAGCTGCACATTGCTGTGTTGTTTAAAAGAAATGGAATAGCTGCGCCGAAAGTCCTACTGTAAAGTTCGTAGCTTCAGTCCTTCGTACAAAACAGTCCCGCTGCCCGAGTCTCTCAGAGGTGATTCACCAACCTCTGTATTGTTGTAGAAAGAGGGAAAGGGGGGATCCTCAGGCGCGTCGTTCTGCTTGTAGCTCCAGGGCATATGTGAAGGTAGAAAAGATAGGGGACCACAATGAGGAATATTTCAACATAGATAGGTGCCTTTAATCTTTGGGAGGATATGTATAAATGGGAAAAGGAGACACACTCACATTAAATATCTGGTCTTGATCAGATGACTGATCCTCTGGTGTAGATGGGGGGGAGGCAGGGGAGAGGGGGGAAGGCTCCTCTGATGATACCTCAAACAGGGAAAAAGAAGGGAAAAAATAGTGTAATACCGTTTATTAATAAAAAATAAATAGAGATTAAAAACTCACAACTCACTGCTCCTCAAGCAGCTGATCCCGCTCCCATTCCATTGTCCCTGGCTTCGGAGCCACGACTACCTACCTCCAATCGTTATGGAGGTGACCTCTTGGGCTCAGGGATTTCTGAATCAGTGTTCCATACTCTTTGAGCTGCTCCCATCTTGTTTTCTTTCTCCATGCTCTAAGGTGGTATACATCGTATCTTTCCTGACGGACTACACCCTGGCTTGGGCCTCCCCCATCTGGGAACAGAGACCGGATCTTACTGGCGACATAAAGTGCTTCACCCCGGAATTCCAGAAGGTATTCGACACCCCAGGGCTTAAGGTAACCGCTGCCTCGTTCCTTCTAAATATTTAGCAGGGTACACGTTCTGTCGCCCGCTACACGGTCGAATTTCGTACCATAGCCGGCGAGACTGGCTGGAATAATGAGGCCTTGACTGCTACATTCTGGCAAGGGTTGTCCGAAAGACGCAAGGACGAACTAGCTGCTCTAGAACGCCCCACCGGATTTGAAGATCTAGTGGCCCTTTGCATACGAATGGACTTCAAGAGAGAAGGATTGAGAGGCAGAGATACCAAATAGATACGCAACGTTGTCTTACTCATCCTACAGGAGCCTTGGGTCCACCTTCTCCAGTCGTCGAGGAACCAATGCAGTTGGGAGGTGCCCGTTTATCAGCTGGAGAGAAACAACGCAGACGTCGCTCAAGCCTGTGACTTTATTGTGGTAATACTGAACACTTGGTAACCACCTGCCCACTTAAGGCGGAAAACGCCAACGCCCAGTGAGAACTTGGAGGATCACGCTGGAAACCTTGTCTGCATCTCCTCCCAAACCCTCAACCCGGATTTTTATCCCCATCATTCTATTCGGAGACGCCTTCAGGACCGCTACATGGGCCTTCGTGTATTCCAGGTCAGGAGGGAACTTCATCGATCAGGGGTTCGCCGAAAGGAACAAGATACCCCTAATATACAAGGATCACCTCGTAGGGCTTGAAGCTATAGACGGCCGCCCTCTACAGCCCACCTTTATATCTGTACAAACCTCACCCATCTCCTTATAAGTTGGAGAGGACCATTCTGAAAAGATCCAATTGGACGCCATTCATACACCATCAGTAGATGTCATTCTGGGCCTACCTTGGCTCCAATTACACAAACCTTGCATTGATTGGACAGAGTCTTTAAGCTTTACTGGTGTCCCTAGTGTCAAGAGAAATGTTTGATCTCCGTCAAGGGCCTAGCTGGGGTATCTAACAGAACAGGTTAAACCACAACTACCGGAGACCTACAAGGAATTTCGGGACGTCTTCGATAAGGCACAAGCTGAGGAACTCCCACCTCATCGGGGTTATGACTGCCCCATAGATCTTTTGCCAGGCGCCATCCCTCCGAGAGGTTGCTCCTCCTGAGACTAAGGCCATGAAGGAGTACATCCAGGAGAACCTTCAGAGGGGTTTCATTCGCAAATCCGCTATCCTGCAGGTGCAGGGTTTTTTTTTGTAAAGAAGAAAGATGGTTCACTCAGACCCTGCATCGACTATCGCGGACTCAACAAGATAACGATTAAGAATCGTTATACGTTACCGCTGATCTCGGAGCTGTTCGACAAACTACAGGGCGCTACCATCTTTACCAAGTTCGATCTCCGAGGAGCCTACAATTTAGTGCGAAGGAGTGGCTCAGTGAGTAAAGACACTGACACTGACTGGCAAAAAAAATTCCTCCGCAGAACGGAACTACAACGTGGGAAATCATGAACTTTTGGCAATTAGGATGGCCCTGGAAGAGTGGAGACACCTACTGGTGGGCACAAAGACTCCTGTCACCATTCTGACCGATCATACTGTAAGAATCTCTTATATATTGAAGGTGCGCATCGCTTGGGGTCACGACAGGCACGTTGGTCCTTGTTTTTCTCTCGATTCAACTTCATCATTTGGTACCTTCCATTCTAAGATTATAAAGGCAGACGCTCTCTCCCGACAATTCCTGGTGGAGGATAAGACGGAGGATCGCCAGGAGACCATACTCCCCCAGGCCTGTATACTTTCAGCCAACAACTTTGACGCTTTACGCAACATCACAAAGGCTCAAGTTCTTGTTACAAAAGGCCTCAAGGTCCCAGATGGTCGTCTATTCACACCACCTACTTTTCACAGGAAAGTAATGGAATGGGGTCATGCATCTAAATCTGCCGGACATCCAGGTACTAGGAGGACGATCGGTCTTTTGGATTGGACATTTTGGTGGCCAGCTATACGCAAGGACATTACGAACTTTTTCTTGACATGCGCCATTTGCGCTCAGAACAAAATGCCCCGCAATAGACAGTTGGACCTTCTTCAACCCCTTCCAATTCCGGACCCTCCATGGACTCACCTTTCCATGGACTGGTGTCTATTACTCTTTTGCATGACACTTAATGTAGTTACATCTGATGGTCTAACCTGACATATATATTGATACTAAGCATTTCAGTGAATATATGTTATAATTCCTGAGGTGTGAACACTCTGTTTGGATTACCATTCCTGCATAATGTGACATCTTAATGAGATGTTGCACTATGTTTTTAATAATCTAAGGATTAACCCAATATTGTGTATCCAAAACACCAGTTTCCCTGTTTTTAGCACCAACAGTTTGTAACATTATAGGCTAGCCATCTGTGCGTAGCATGGAGGAGATATTCCTGTGTGAACAATGCCTAATGCTACACAGGGGAAACTTTGTCTTTTAAGGTTAATGCCCAAAAATATCCAAACAAGTATACTGATTCTAAGCAAGATTGTAATTCCCAAGCAGCAACAACGTATTTAAATCTACCATACAAGTGTATGTGTGCGGAATACAAAATATTAAGCAATCATCAATGAGTGATACTCTCAAATTTTAAGTGCGACCAGCATAAAAGGGCTGGACGGATAGCAATCGATCCAACCCCTGACGAAGTCATCTAATTGGTGAAACGCGTAGGGTTACAGAGTGTGACGACCTAACTACATGAGGATCCACAGTCTATCTGATCGGGAATCCCTAAAGTTTTTTTGGCGCCAAACGCTGAGACTCGGCAACAACAGAGCGGTGAGATCTACCTCCGAAGGCTGCCGGCTGGAGAGACCAGCGATCAGCATCTGTAGTGTGGGGTAACTCTAGCAGGAGGCAGGCTCTGTATGCCGGGAGTCGCAGTGACAAGCCAATACAGCCGGAGGTGCGCTTTTGCATAGTACAAGTGTAGCCTAGCCTCCGACCTCTACTTCTTTTCCTGGGCCCGACCTGTGTAAGTTCTGATATGTGCAGGCAGTGGATGGGCTAATTCCTTCAAATAGGCCCTGTGTGCTTTTGCAGCTTTGGATATATTAGGTGCTCACTGTCTGAAGAAACAAAGAACAAGGTGTCAGTATGGATTGTCCTTCCATCAGTTCATTTATGTAACTGTATTTGTAACCATGTATTATTTGTCTTAAATCTATCTCCAGGACATACTTGAAAATGAGAGGTAACTCTCAATGTATTACTTCCTGGTAAAACATTTTTATAAATAAATAAATAAATAAAATCCAAAGGACCCATGCTGACTGGAGGCGCTGCACCCACGACTAAGGTAACCTGTAAACCTGTCCTGTTCTCCCCACAACACCGTGGAGCACTCAGCCCTTCTGTTGCCACACAGGTACTGCACAACACCTAAATGGAGTAGCCAGAGAAGCAGATGACCCCAAACGTGAAAAGGCAAAGTTGGAAATGTAATGTTATAGAGCTGAGCCTGTATACTTTTCAAGTACAATGAAAGTAACATGTAGTAAGTAGTACTGAGATACTGAGCAATAATCAGACTGACAAGGTTACTTCCTGAAGCAGAATTTGTACCTGCTCTTATTGTGAAGATTGCGGTCTTTAACCCGAATTATTGCAAATCACGGCAATGGTTTCTTGACCCAGTAGTAATCATGGTCACATTTTTTTATTTTTTTATAAGGTTATTAGGTTTGACCTAATCTCAGATATTTGTGACTGCAAGACATACGTGTCACATAAAACAATTGTGTGGGTTTAAGAGTTAATTAGCAAACCATGTCTCCAGGCAGAGACTGCTGTGTGTCTGTTACATTTTTAATTTTGCATAAAAAGTAAAAATTGGCACAGAAATCCGCATTATGATACAAGATCATCGAATCTAACATATATATTGTGGGATAAGACTGCATGCCTCATAGAAACACTATAATTAACTGCCTGTAGTCTAATAATGTGTTCTGTCTATTTACCATCTCTCCCTGTGTCTCTTTATAAACAAACACCTATATACAGCTGCAATGGTTCACACCTTTCTTCCCATAATGATGTCTCATAAAAAGGTTATTCTATACTCTAAATAACAGGTCACCTTATTATGATTTTGCATATGTTGAATGGCCTCACATTCTGTCTAAGAATATAGTGAGTACAATAAAAAAAAAAGGGGGGGGGATTCGAGAGTAGTTTAAATCAATATATGATATTTATTGTAATGTAACAATAATGCTAATAAAATCCATAACATAAAGCCTCATTATCATCTAGCAGACCACTCAGTACTCCTGCCAGCCTACAGGTAGAGCACCGCACACACCTGGTAATATGCCTATTCCCCAGCCTGGGTCCCTGAGTGAGGTTGGGGGGGGGAGGGAGGGAGGGGAAACCGTGTTACATATATATTCTAGATCTTTTAGCATATGAGCAAAATGTATCCAATGTGTGATACTTATGGAAATACACAGTGCCGATTAGGTCACTATCACAAGAAAACTATTTATCGCTTCGGGCCTAGTGTTCAAATATTGCACCAGGTAAAATGATGTAATACAATTGCGGTAATAAGAGACCGTATTCTTTTTTTTTTTTTCCGGGTTCGATAATTAGTTCGTTTTAATGGCGTTTGATTTATCTAGGCTTAATTATTGATTGCTAGCCTAGGACATATATACCCCTTTGGGGAGCAAAATATGCAAGTATAGACCCCTTTTTTTAAACTATTATAAATAAAATTTGCAGGATAGAATTGAATAGAATTGAGATAAGAATGATTAGATTATATTGGAATTGCAAGCTTTTATGCAGCATGAAGTAAAAGCTATTGTATAATGGCCACGCTTCAACAGCACTAAGGTTTGAGATTACAGTGTCATTGAATGCTCATCCAGATGTAACTTTATTGGGGTCTCTTCCATCTAGGATACAGTATATTGACGAATGTCACGTGTGCAGACATGTGAAATTTGCTTTTGGTTCCAAGTTGAAGTAACCAAAAAATAATACTGATATAGGTATAATCAGAATATCCTTATACTGTTACCTATTTTAATTTTAAATTTTACAAAACAGGTGAGGTTTCATAGATTCTCACAGTAACATAATCCTGCTCACTAATACATTAGGCACTTATATGAATCCCGAGACAAACTCAGGTATTTTTTTTATTTATTGTTGATCTATAAATGTTCTGCAACTAATGATGTAAATAGTATATAAATGAACATGTAGGCCCCATATGTATTAAAGCAAAAGTGGTGCAAATTTTTGTTGTCCAAACTGCAACACTTTTGCATTGATCTTTGTCAATGTATAAAGGATATTTGATGTGTAAAAAAATCAATTGAAATCACAAAGATTTGTGCAATATAATGCAATTGTTTTGTCCCCAGATACATGGCCTCCGAAGTTTGGAAACTCCTCAATACATAACCAATAAAAAAATACATTTTAATTTCCTTTTAGTACCCCATGTTTTACTTGTTTCAAAATGAAAACACGGAGCCAGAATATTTGACATAATTATTTGTATTAGGAAAATAATAGAAATAATTACAGGTAAAGCTATTGATCCAGAAGAAGGCGAAAAACCCTGGACACAAAACAAACCCATGACCCATCCCATAAACCTTCTAACAGGCCATGTTGACCATTTGTAATAACAATTATAATAGATGTTTAATATTGAAATATCTGTCCAATAGTGCTAACTACATCAGTCACGTCAATCTGTTGACAAGAATGTACTTCAGCATTTATTGATTGGCACAAATTGATAGTGATTTTTTTTTAATACATTTGAATATTTATATAATTTTTCCTAAAACATGGAGTAATGAATTACAAAAGTATACACGGCTCCATGCACTGAATCACATGATTTAAGGAAAGAATCAGCTTTATTAAAAGCTTGATTCAAAGAAAGAGGGTATAGCAATAAATCGATGCTTTGGGCTTACCAAAGAGCGAGAAAAACAGACCGCAATGATCTTCTGGCTGATAAAAAGGATCATAAGAACGATAAGTACATTGTACGGTTTATAGGAACATTAACAACCAATGGTCAGAGATAACTAACATCCAGAATAAATATTGGTATGTTCTTTTAGAAGATAGCTATTTAAGCAAAGTCCTGACCAATACAGCAACATTGGTTAGTAGAAGTGCCACTAACATCAAAGGTCCATAGCCATTTCCAACAACCAACCAAGGAGACATGGCTGGCGAACAGATCTGTTGGTACCTTCAAGTGTAACAATTGTAAAGCTTGCTCCTTGCTACTTCCATGTAAGTGTTTTCTATAACTGGGATGACAGCAACAGTTACAGAACTAGACAATTTATAAACTGCAAAACGATAGGGGTTGTTTACCAAGCAGTCTGCAGCTGCAGAAAAAAATATGTTGGCAAGAGCATCAGACAATTCCAGCAGAGGATCTTGGAACATCTGGGCGATAAAAAAGTGAAATAAATCAGCGCTACTAATTGTATAAAATTATTTAACCTTCAACCCACCATAAAAGTGTAGGTGATTACTCAATGTAACCTTTTAAACCAATAGTGTAAAATACGTAAATTACTATATAAATAACCAAATTAGTGATATTAGTGAGAAATAGGATAAGGAATAAACCTTAAAAATGAATATTACAAGTCTGCTGCTGTATAATGTTGGATGGCTCAGTACCCCACAGGACAAGTATACAAAAAGAATATATACAATGGGTCCCGTTGTTAACATGTGCCAAAATTCATGTATTGCCTAAACTAAATATCTTTTTGTACGTGCATTTATAACCACCTTCACTTTTATCACAATATATTTAATTGATTACACTATGAGTTGTGCGCTGTGTTTTCGTCTTTTTGTAACATCTGGGTGATATCAGAAATCATCGAGATACGCCATTGGCCAATCATATGCACCATATACATCAGGGAGACATAACTGGCCTAAAGTTCCTAGGGATTGAATCCGTTCTGAGAAGCATCCATGGAGAAGATTGGGATACTGATGTCCTACAGAAACAATCCTGCTGGATTTTTAGCCTGGGGACATTATCACCCCAAGGACTCAATGACGCATTAAGTATGGACACTGTTTATGTGGGCATGTCTTGTAAATATATGAAACTGATCTGAGTGCTTCAATATATGCAACTGTGCATGCTAATAATGAAGATAAGGCTCAATATTTAGGCTGGCTAATACTGGTTTCACTGGTCTAATGACATCTATGCTTAAATATAAGCGACAGTGTATCCAGTAAGCAGAAAATATGTCTGAATTGATCATTTGTTGCATATCCTTTGTAGCAGTTATTTTGAACTAGAGGCTATAACTGGATACGGTCTGTGAACTGTGCCTCAGGGAACATAAGTAAATTAAGTGTGTTCCCATAACTGCATCGCTATACGATCATATTTACAAGTTGTATATCAGGCATTCACATTTATCGTAGGACTGACTACGCTGATATTGTCTGGTTTATAAATAAATACCTAGTGATACTTTATAAGAACTGTATTACATAAGTACCGAATTAATCATCAGAGACTATAACTGGATACGGTCTGAGAACCGTCCCTCGAGGTAGTAAAACACACTTTGTGCGTTCCTCAAATTGCAGTACAATAACAGCCAGATTGGATAGTGAATTCACCAACCTGACATCAGCATAGATATGAGATAGTGCATCTCTACTGTCTGATTAATGATATACTATCCTTAGGATCTATTTTGTACTCGTCTGAGAGAGGAGTCCGACCCTACTCACAATACCCGCTTGTGACATTATGACAGCACCTATTCAGAGTTCTGTAACTGCGTCAGTTATAGGTGCTTAGTGAATAATCATTCATCAGCACTATACCATTTCAAAAGATGTTTTTTATGTCCAAAGTATAGCTCTTTCACCATAAGAGTGATTCAGTGCATGGAGATGTGTATACTTTTGTAATTCATTACTCCATGTTTTAGAAAAAATGATATAAATATTCGAATATATTAAAAAAGATCACTATCAATTTGTGTCAATCAATAAATGTTGAAGTACATTCTTGTCAACAGATTGACGTGACTGATGTAGTTAGTACTATTGGACAGATGTTTCAATATTAAACATCTATTATAATTGTTATTGTAAAAGGTCAACATGGCCTGTTAGAATGGTTTATGGGATGGGTCATGGATTTGTTTACCCAGTCACTTTACAAAAAATACTTTTTAGTTTGTCTAATTAAAAGATTTTTAAATTAACAATTATCATACTACATCATTCTTTATGAGTGCATTCATTAGGGACTCTTTGTCTGTATATAGTTTATATAGATTAGCATCCGCAACAACATAACAATTTAATTGCGAAGTGAAACAAATTTTACACGGGTTTTATTTCTCACAATAGTACTGTAGTACTGAATAATACAATATCACACGTTTGTGTGTGTATATATATATAAATATATATGTCCTTTGAAAAAGTTGCCTTGAGTGACGAAACGCGTCAGGACGTACGCAGCGTCACTGTGTCATCACTGGGGGACAGTGTATGGTGGCCGGATCGCGTCCCTGCAGCTGCAGGAGGCTGGCAGCATTACATGCTCATTGGAGTTAGCTGCTTTGCTGGGACTTTTTACGCTGTGGACACAGGTTCTTCCCAGAGCTTTGTAAATTTCGCTGAGACATCACTTGCGGTTGCCGACGGCGTCATCCTTTGTGAGAGCAGCCCCCCATTCCCAGCTTGGAATTTTATGCAATCAAGGGATTGGTTCTATCCTTTTTTTCTTTGTTTGTCTGTGTTCTTATGCTGTTTTGTATGATAGTTTATTTGTAGGGATCTGTTTAGTATTGTTAGTGTATATTTGATGAGAGAGAGAGAGAAAAGAGAGAGGAGAGAGAGGAGAGAGAGGAGAGAGAGGGGAGAGAGGGGAGAGAGGGGAGAGAGGGGAGAGAGAGGTGTCACGGTTGTGCTTGCCACAAACCAGGGTCGGACATCGTGGCTGAGGTGGGGTTGTATAAGCACCTACCTTAGACCGCGCAGGCTGATCCGGATTGCGCAGTTCGTAGTTGTACATAGTAGGGGCGCGACTGGAGAGAGTAGCGTAGTCAGTGGACGAGCCAGGATCAGGATAGGAGACATCAGGGTAAACGTAATCCAAGCAGGGAGTCGGCAACAGGAGATCAAGCAGGTCTTCCTGCTTCAGCGAAATTGCTGCAGGTCGGGAACGGGGTTTGTGCGAGTGGCGTCCACGGCCCATGGCGCCAGTCTCAGGAAGGAGAAGGCTGACCGGAGTGGGCACACCGCCAGGCAGCACTGGTAAACCAATGCTTCAGCGCAGGAGTCCAGAACGAGCCTGTGCGGGGAGAGAGAGCTACAGAACTCAGGACTCAGTGACAGGCCTCTGCAATGGGAAGGGCAGCAGGCCTCAGAAAACAGGGAGCTGAAGTTACGCTGGAGATCCGCCGCTTCAGCACAGGAACCAGGACACGGCCTCTGCAATGGAGAGAGAGCAGCAGGCCCCAGGAACCAGAGACAGGCCTCTGCTATGGGAAGGGCAGCAGGCCTCAGGAAACAGGAAGCTGCAGTTACGCTGGAGATCCAATGCTTCAGCACAGGAACCAGGAACATGGGCTAGGAACAAAGGACAAGAAACAGCGACAAGGTGGCCAAGACAAGTGGCTGTGGCAAACACAGGACATCCAAGAAGGATTATGTTCGGCAGAGAAGCATTGTGGGAAAGTTTTATTTAAAGGTCAGGAACCCAATAGCAGAAGGGGCGTGTGACAGCATTGCTCTAATGCAGGGGTGGGGAACGTCTGGCCCGCAGGCCGTGTAAGGCCCACGAAATCATTTTTTTTTTTAAAAACTCCCCCTTTCCTGATTGGCTGCCCGTGCTGTCACTCTGCCAAGATTTATTTTTTTGGCCTGCCTCTTCCTACAGCACTGCCCCCCTCCCTTCTCTCCTCCAGTAATGCCGGGCTCCTTAGGCTCCGCCCCTCTGTCCCTCCCTTTAGGCTCCGCGGTCCTGCCAGTCTCTCAGCTGCACTGGCAACTATGCAGCTCCAGCAGCCCATCCACGGGCCCCAGGTAACCCACATGCCCCCTTATACCCCCTCCCAGGCACCTTACGCACCCCAAGGGGGGGAGAGGCCTTATTTGTGTGTGTGTGTTTGCAGAGGTGGGCTTATTGTGTGTGTGTCACTGTGTGTCACTGTGTGTGTGTCTGTCTCTGTCACTGTGTGTGTGTGTGTGTGTGTGTGTCAATGTCACTGTGTGTGTCTGGCACTGTCACTGTGTGTGCCTGGCACTGTCACCGTGTGTGTCTGGCACTGTCACTGTGTGTGTCTGGCACTGTCACTGTGTGTGTCTGGTACTGTCATTGTGTGTGTGTCTGGCACTGTCACTGTGTGTGACTGTCACTGTGTGTCTCTGTCTGTCTGTGTGTGTGTCTCTGTCTGTCTGTGTGTGTGTCTCTGTCTGTCTGTCTGTGTGTGTGTCACTGTCTGTCTGTGTGTGTGTCACTGTCTGTGTGTGTGTGTGTGTGTCTCACTGTCTCTGTGTGTGTGTGTATGTGTGTGTGTGTGTGTGTGTGTCACTGTCTCTGTGTGTGTGTCACTGTCTCTGTGTGTGTGTCACTGTCTCTGTGTGTGTGTCACTGTCTCTGTGTTTGTCTCACTGTCTCTGTGTGTGTCTCACTGTCTCTGTGTGTCTCTCACTGTCTCTGTGTGTGTCTCACTGTCTCTGTGTGTCTCACTGTCTCTGTGTGTGTCTCACTGTCTCTGTGTGTGTCTCACTGTCTCTGTGTGTGTCTCACTGTCTCTGTGTGTGTCTCATTGTCTCTGTGTGTGTCTCACTGTCACTGTGTGTGTATGTGTCACTGTCACTGTGTGTGTGTGTATGTGTCACTGTCACTGTGTGTGTGTATGTGTCACTGTCACTGTGTGTGCGTATGTGTCACTGTCACTCTGTATGTGTGTGTCACTGTCACTGTGTGTGTGTCACTGTCACTGTCTGTGTGTCTCACTGTCACTGTCACTGTCTGTGTGTGTGTGTGTGTGTGTGTGTGTGTGACTGTCTGTGTGTGTGTGTGTGTGTGACTGTCTGTGTGTGTGTGTGTCACTGTCTGTGTCACGGTCACTGTGTTTGTGTGTCACTGTCTGTGTGTGGCAGCAGCCGCCTGAGGTGATTAAGGACCTGAGTATCATCAGGGCGGCGCAGGTAAGCAGCGCTCCGAGGGGGAGAGGGTATAAGAGGAGTGGGGGATGGGAGGGGGTATAAGAGGCTTGGGTGATAGAAGAACGAGTCTGCGGTGGGAGAGACACCTCACTACCGCCTCTCCTCCTCCCCACACTGGGCAGCAGTTGTGGAGGGCACCTGCTCCGATCACCCCCTGCTCTGCCCCCCCCCGTGCACTTACACGGCTCTCCTCCCCACACTGGGTAGCAGTTGCGGAGGAGGGCACCTGCTCCGATCCCCCCTGCTTAGATTCCCCCCCTTGCGCACTTACACGGTCCTCCTTCTCCTCACACCGAGCAGGAGGGCACCTGCTCCGATCCCCCCCCCGATCAGATTTCCCTCCCCCTGTGTGTGTCTGAGAGAGTGTGTGTGTGTGTGTCTGAGAGTGGGTCTGACAGTCTGAGAGTGGGTCTGACAGTCTGAGTGACAGTGGGTCTGACAGTCTGAGTGAGAGTGGGTCTGAGAGTGAGTGAGAGTGGGTCTGAGAGTCTGTGAGTGGGTCTGAGAGAGAGTGGGTCTGAGAGAGAGTGGGTCTGAGAGAGAGTGGGTCTGAGAGCCTGAGAGAGAGAGTGGGTCTGAGAGTCTGTGAGTGGGTCTGAGAGAGAGTGGGTCTGAGAGCCTGAGAGAGAGAGTGGGTCTGAGAGAGAGTGGGTCTGAGAGCCTGAGAGAGAGTGGGTATGAGAGTCTGTGAGTGGGTCTGAGAGTCTGTGAGTGGGTCTGAGAGAGAGTGGGTCTGAGAGAGAGTGGGTCTGAGAGTCTGAGAGAGAGTGGGTCTGAGAGTGAGTGAGAGTGGGTCTGAGAGTCTGTGAGTGGGTCTGAGAGAGAGTGGGTCTGAGAGCCTGAGAGAGAGAGAGTGAGTCTGAGAGAGAGTGGGTCTGAGAGCCTGAGAGAGAAAGTGGGTCTGAGAGTCTGTGAGTGGGTCTGAGAGTATGTGAGTGGGTCTGAGAGAGAGTGGGTCTGAGAGACAGTGGGTCTGAGAGAGAGTGGGTCTGAGAGTCTGAGTGAGAGTGGGTCTGAGAGTCTGAGAGAGAGAGTGGGTCTGAGAGTCTGTGAGTGAGAGTGGGTCTGAGAGTCTGAGCGAGAGAGTGGGTCTGAGAGTCTGAGAGAGAGTGGGTCTGAGAGTCTGAGAGAGAGAGTGGGTCTGAGAGTCTGTGAGTGAGAGTGGGTCTGAGAGTCTGAGCGAGAGAGTGGGTCTGAGAGTCTGAGAGAGAGTGGGTCTGAGAGTCTGAGAGAGAGAGTGGGTCTGAGAGTCTGTGAGTGAGAGTGGGTCTGAGAGTCTGAGCGAGAGAGTGGGTCTGAGAGTCTGATTTCCCTTCCCCCTGCCCGATGTCTGTGTGTGTGTGCGCGCGCGTGTGCATTTGCGTGTGCACAGATACCAACCCACAGTCAGTCATAGTCACCCACCACCCAAGAGTCAGTCAGTCACCCAAAGAGAAGCAGTTCCAGCCATCACATTAGTGGTGAGTTCATTAAATGTTTGACAAATATAGCAGGCTAATTTTTAAGTTGATAATTTTGTATGGCCCTCGAATGATTTTATAAATATCAAAATGGCCCATGGCAGAAAAAAGGTTCCCCACCCCTGCTCTAATGACTGAACCCAGGCTGGGGCTGCAGTAATAGCTTGCACAGCTGCAGTAGATATCAGGGGGAGTGTTCCAGGACTGCACAGGTCTGTAAGGCAGGGTAAGCAGTAAACTGAGGTGTGGATTCCTTACGAGAGGAGAGAGAGAGGAGAGAGAGAGGAGAGAGAGAGGAGAGAGAGAGAGAGAGAGAGAGAGAGAGAGAGAGAGAGAGAGAGAGAGAGAGAGAGAGAGAGAGAGAGAGAGAGAGAGAGAGAACGAGAACCGGATCATGCTAGATCACTGGATACACCAGAGGTGGCACCAACGGGATGGTTGGCGTGGACCCCTGCAGTTCTCAGGCGATTGAGTATATCTCATACATGCTCTTAATTCTACTCTGTTTGTGAGTGCATTTTTTATATGTTACAGTCCTATAAAACCTTTTATACTTTAATACACTAGGAGTGCGCCTGTATTTCTTTTGTTTTTGCATATATATATATATATATATATGCAAATATAACTGTATGCTCATCTGCATGTCTTAGGCAGGTCTGCAACCCCGCCTTTCCCCATTATCACCCAGCATACAGCACTTCCACTGCAGCAAGGGATTCTGGGAAATGACATGCAAATGAGCACACAGTGTCACTTTTTGCCTCAATAACCATTTTTAACATGGTTCCCTATAGGCTTAAGCTTGCTGCATGGTCACAGCTTTGAGCACAGCCAGGGTTAAGGTGCATACCCAGAAAACCACCCACAGACAGCCGTTTCATCAGTGTGTCTTCCAGTTGATACAAGTCATATTAGGTTTAACTACATTAAGCACAACTATATTGTGAATATCTTTATTGATATTAATTGTTAACATTTATGTGAACATATGTAGACATAACAAATACATATATAGACTTGAACAACAATAAATCAAATAAAATAAAAATAAAAATCGTAATGTAATACAAAGGGAATTAATTTGTGCACACAGATGCATATCATCCTCCATTTCATGTGCATCTATACTATCACTAAAGGTGAATCATTGGTATTGACACTCCATTAATATACATTAACAAATTCTAATGTTTTAGGTAATGTGCACTTAAATA